>NC_081426.1:3022877-3322206 GCF_949786415.1 Peromyscus eremicus | reverse complement strand
AACCAATCATAGTAACACATTCACAGCATACAGAGTTACATCACCCATCAGCTGACGTAGTATTAGGCTAGGAAAGGAGGTCACCTTCTTATACATAGAGAGTTTCTATGGATGAAGAATGATTCAACATAGTCTGATCAATTGTTGCTGATTTCGTCTAGCTATCTTAGCAGTAATGCTTATGGAAGGGGATTGGAATGAATTAAAAAAAGAGAGAAATAATATGTTTTTGTATTAATAAATATAAATTTGTAATGTAATTGCAATAATGTTTTTATTGTAAATTGTAAAATAGTATAATTATATTACAATTTCAAAAGATATATTTTAAAGAGTAGTATATGTGTATCTCTAAGGGATAGCATTCCTGACTCTGCAACTATTTGTAAAGTATTTACTATGAGCTAAAACTGCCTTTGTAAATGTATAAAGAGAAAAATCTGATTAATTTCATGTCATCAATGTCCATCAGGTTTAAAGAAGGGCAGAAATGTCCTGTATCCATGTGGTTTTTATCTATATTCCTACCATGTGACTTATGTGTACAATATAATCATTGTACCATGTACATCTATTTGTGTATATGAATACACATGTAGTCGAGACAATGAAGATACTTGTATGTGGTATCTCTTTTCAACTCTAAAGTCAAACTCTAGATTTAAATCATCAATTTGTAATAAGGAATAATTCAATGAGGTTGGAAGATGATGTATCCAGGTGTAGAATAACAAAGCAGTAAATTGTAAGGACTGACTGAATAGTGTGGTATTTAATTCCATCTGGTCATAGAATCTTGAAGATGAAAATACCATGCCTATGTTTTTATATCTCTGAGTATTTCATCTTCAATTCATCTGAGCATTAAACAAATTAGCCATGTGATTAACACTCAGTTAAGCCAAGGTATGGTGACAAACCTGTCTTCTTTGCTATACCCTCTCTTAGGAGAAAGGACACTTAGCGTAGAGCAAGAGTTGGCATATAGAGAACAGAAATCACATTCAGTGTAATCTGTGACATATGTCATGGTCAGTGACATGCTGTGATTGGGGTTTTTATTCTTCACATTTTCTTTACAAAATTTGCAGATTGCATTTATGAGAGGAGCTGTTGGTGCAGTCTCACAGATTTGGTTAAAAACTATTGCAGTCTTCTGAAAGTTGTAGTGACCAAGAAGTTATCTCAGGTTTCCCTGGTATTACACATGTTTCAACAAGTCATCCAACATTTGGAAGTTTCACTGTGATTTGATTTTCTGTTCTAATTAAGGTTGTCTATCTACTTTCTCAGACTATCTGTCTTTCTGTATGAGTGATCTCACAGGCTGATGTTCACCAGCAGTGTTTTGCTAGGGGTGAGGGTGCTGTTTACTCTAGCTGGTGTTTGAATGAATGCCGTTTTCTTTCTGAGAATTAGAAATATATTCCTTCTTGTTTAGTGGGAAGAAAATGCCTCCACCTGGCCCCTATTGCACAGCTAATTTCACATTTGCAGACAATTTTATTCTATAATGAAAAATGTAAGGATACAGTGCATGTTTTTAGAATGGGCAACATTTTGATTTCAATTTATACCAAGAGGTGAATGACTAATCTTTTAGCTTTTCCCAGGAGAAGGGTTTTGTAGAAATAGAGAAGAGAGAACAACAGCAATTGAAATGAACACAAATGAGCCATCAAATTTGGACAGGAATGAGTTGAGAGGCAAGAGGAGTGACTTCAGTTTTAATAATAGTTTTGAAATTTTATAGTTTGACCTTTCAACACTGGTTACATTGGAAGCTATCATCAACTTTGTGACTACAGCTGGCTGCTATTTTCATATCAGTAACACAGGAGGCTTGCTTGGAGTACTAGCTAAAATTGTGCTAGACTAGGCTGATTATGACTACACTAACCTTGAAATCATAAATCATGCCTGAGGACATGATGGCAGATCTGTTTTACTGCTTGAATCTGTCCCTCAAAAGCCAATAATGTGTATACAATGTCTGGAAAATTCCTAGTTCAGCTGACATGACAATTGACTAATGGTACGTAATGATAGAGACCATGACTCATCTTGTCTTCTGAAAGTGGTTTTGACAGAAGGAATCAGAAGCTGTTAGCACCTGGGAGAAACACTGGGATAAAAGCCCATTTGCTGAGTGTAACAGAGACTTCAACAGGATTGGTGTTGTGAATGTCTTCTCACAGCAGTGTCATTTAGAGGGAAGATTTACCTTAACTCGTTTATAAATCCTTTTTCTCCTCCAGGAACTTTCCAGCTGAGCAATTTATTTGCTATTCCTGTTTTTGTTGTTTTTTTTTTTTTTTAAAAAAAAAAAAAAAAAAAAAAAACCTCAAAACCTGGACCTGAAGCCTAAGCTGGAACCTACCTGCTTCCTTTGAGGCCATTAGTGACCTCGTTCTTTTCTGTTCTCCTCAATGTGTAGATTCTGTGTACCCATCAACTCTCACTGAATTGATACACCTTTTGAATTTCATAGGGATCATTCATTAACCTTTTTTTCTCCTTTTTTTCCTGTTTCCTTAGTCTCCTGATGAGATGCTCATAGTGAAATAGAAGTCAGCAGTCTTCAATGTTTTTTTTTTTACTTTTTACTATTTTCAAGGCACTGTGACATATGCCCCAAAATAGAGTATTTTCATTTTCAGAAAGTCCAGTTAAAATATTCATAAAGAACTTAAACAGCTAGCAGCTGGATTTTTATTGAGCACCTAGCATGTAGTTCCCACATTGTGTGTGGGTGATGTGAGTGATGATGAGGCGAGTGGAGTCCTGAACTAATGGGGAGGTAGCACAGAGACACATAAATTATTTATGTTCAGAGATCACGTGAAAGAGATTTGAGTAAGCAGGGACCACAGAGTGGCTTTAACTCATGCTTTAAGAACCATGGCCTGCTCTGGGAAGTGGGAAGGGAAGAGGAGACTTGCAGAGAACACCATATGGTCACAGCTTAGATGCTGCAGGAGTGGAAATGCACAGGAAGCTGGGAGTAGGGACAACCATGTGGGTCAAGAAGAAAACACAGTTGCTAGGGAATTTGATTAAGGTTGTTCAGTCAAAATCAAATACACAGTCAACATAGTCTACAATAACTTATTAGATATGTCAGAATAAATAGAAAAGATTAAAGATTTTGAGTACATAGACAGGATAAATATTTGAAAAGATGGAAATGCTAATTAGCCCAATATTATCATTTCCTATTATATAAACATTGAATTTTCACACTGTGCTCCACAAATATGCACAAGTACGTGTCAATGAGAAATGAATGTGGATGGAATCTGAACCTTGTAAATCTGACCTTGACATCCTAGGATGGGAAACAAGGCAGAACATATATCCAGACTGTAGTAGCACTGAATTTGGACATGGCAATCTGCCTTTCATTTCACTTCACAACTGGAAACTCACGGTCTTTTGCTACGAATGTTAGCAATTGCTTAATGTTGGGATGGAGAATTCTGAATAACAAGAACTCAATTTTCAGAAATAATGATCATATAAACAGCCCCAAATATTGATGAATTGTTTTCATTTTTGATGTTCTGACATTCTAATACACATGAAGTAACATGCTGTCTAGTCCAATTAACTGGGGAGTCTACTGTTTACAAAGGGAATTATTTCTAAGACAAACCATGCCGAATTTCTTGAATTTCTATTTCTAGAATTTTTTAATGAATCCATTAAATATAGGTGAGGAGAAAAAAAGGAGGTAGATGATAGAGTCTTACCTCTGAAATAATAAGAGAAAATTGAGGGCAAATGTCATGTACCTGGAAATACATTATAACTCATTGAGGAATTACTAGATCTTGACATGGAAAGTTAATCTTTGTAGCTGTTTGGACTGACACAATGGGAAACATTAGGGCATAAGCTAATGAGTTTCCTTGCAGAGGAAATAAAAAAATGGAAATGAGGGACAATGTCACATTGGGTTACATATGTTTAAAAATAAATGCAATTGATTCCAGTGAGACTTTGAAAATGATTGGTCACTTATTATTTTACACCACTGTAGTTTATTAATACAAGTTTTAATTAACTCCGCTGACAGTATATTATTTGTCTCTTGCAGCAGCTGGCTAAAAATCTAGGGCAAATTCTAGCAATAATTGTGCTGAATCTCTTCAGGGAAAAACTGAGAGCTATAAGACTTATTAAACTTGCGTGTGCTTTGTGTTAGATTTTTTTTCCAAGACTGGATATTTTCAACTTTTATGATCAATTGAAAAAAGGTATTCCTTAACTGTTGGAGCGAGAGAAAAAACTTTTCCTTAAGTGACAACTTAAGGAGAAACCATTTTGAAAAGAATTAAAATTCGTAAGGACTCCTTTGTCTGAACTTACTTAGTAGCTTCATCCTGGAAAATACATGTTTTCTGTTCTTAAATTCATAAACCCTGGGACTTCCTTCCCATGCAGTGAGGTATTTTATGCATTTCCATTTTCATGTCATAAGCTCTAAGAAAATAACATAAGTCATAGCCATATTTTAAAAAAGACCTGAGTGGGGTTTTAAGGTAGGATTTTATTCTCTATCCCAGACTTCTGGGATTATGTCACTGTGCCTTTCTATAGGTTTGTTTTCTATTTAATTAGAGTGAGTAAGCTTCAGAACTTTGCAACCAAGGGACCTGTTTTTTATAATCAAGAATTAAAATTTTAAGATGAAGGTAAAATTAACCAAAAGAACTTCTATTTATATTACCCTTTAAAAAATTTTGGAGCTTATTTTTATTTAATTTTATCCAAAACATTATTAAAATTAGTCAGATGCTGTTTCTATCTCCAAATTAGTTAATCATAAGGTTGATCATAAGTTAATCATAAGGTAACACATCTTTACACAGTCAAAGTAATATTCCACAACTTAAACAAATGTAACAAATCTTTACATAGTTAAAATAATACTAGACAACAATATTCCTGTAACTAACCCCTCTTACAAACTCCTGTAAGTAATCCAATAAATTGAATTTGGTGTTATTATTACTTTGGACAAGCATGGGTTCCCAATCTGGGTAAGACACATTTGTTCACATCTCCCACAAGCAGTGCCATGCAAGTAAACATGGAGGATTGAGTGTTTGATCTGCTTCCAATAGATAATTAGTATTTCAATAACTATTTTTGAAATTAGGAGAAATTTCAAGGAGAACCCTCATAAATTATCAAATCTAAAAGGTTAAGAGTGTTTGGTGGTATGTCCCCCAGGGAACATAAAGATGTTAATATTTTAAGACTGAGCTAACAGTATGCTCTGAGTGAGAAGAATGAAGAATAAGTTTGGGACCAGAGTATACTGAACAACAAGAAAAGTTTACTGCAAAACATTCTCCAAGGCAGGAGTTTCAAGGACTCTCTAAGTGATGTTGATAAAAAGTTTCCCTGGGATTCATTCAGAGGTTCTGACTCTTTGGAGTAGGACATAGAATCTTTTACTTTAACAATAACAATTCCAGGTAATGTCGCTACAAATAGCCCAGAAACTCAGGAGGCTGAAGCAGGCAGATCTCTGCAAGTTCGAGGCCAGCCTGATCTACAGAGCAAGATCCAGGACAGGCACCAAAACTAACCCTGTCTCAACCTCCTCCCACCAAAAAAGTACACATATCATGGCAGCCCAACCAACTTTGAGGATACATTTCTTTTACAGTAGCTTTTATACTCCAAAGTTAGTGTTTTACAGACAGGTATGGACTGAAAAACAGGAAATTTTCCAATATTCAATAATAGGAGTATTTGTAACTTCTACAATTTAAATTTTAAAATAAATATATTTCAAATTTTATCTTATTTGTCCTATTTTGGGTGAAATGCAATCA
The DNA here is from genome assembly GCF_949786415.1 of Peromyscus eremicus. NCBI lineage: Eukaryota > Metazoa > Chordata > Mammalia > Rodentia > Cricetidae > Peromyscus > Peromyscus eremicus. The sequence goes on along the minus strand of NC_081426.1, from coordinate 3,316,357 downwards.
CATTACTTTCTTTAGTACCATATGATAATTTCTTATAACAAAATGATCTCAAAGCTATATTGAGGTTTTAGCTGATTTACATAAGTTATCTCTCCTTATAGAAATAATGTCAATATTACTTATAGTAAAAAATGTGTTACAAAATTAGGAAGGTCAAAATCAGTGAAGAGTATGAAGTTAGCTGATGTTAATAGAGCATGAAATATAAAATTATTTTAACTAAATAGTTATTAGTCATTGACTCTTAAGCTTTTGCAATATCAATATAGTAAATAATCTTCTTTATATGTTATCAGTGAGTTTCACAAATGAGAAAATCAGTATATATCACTCTATAAAAATAAATTGGCTTTTAAGATGGAAAAACTCTAAGAATTAAGGCAGTTGCAGGATTCTATACAAAGAAACGTGATGACAGGTAGAAGGAACCTAAGGAACGACCAGGAAATGTTTACCACACTGAAAACTCAGACATCTATAGTTTTTAGCTGTGAAGAGGATATACAATACTTTAGACTCGATAAATATTTTTTAAAACATTTCATTTTTTATTTATGGGTATATGCATGTGTTTGAGGGATCCGGGTACCTCTGGATGCAAGAAGAGGGCATCGAATCCCCTGTTTCTGAAGTTACAGGTCACTGTGAGCCTGGCTCCTTGAAGCCAAACTCTGGTCCTCTGCAAGAGCAGTAGGGCTCTTGACCTCTGAGCCATCTCTGAGTCATCTCTGCAGCCATGGATGCTGATCAAAGGCCTTTGTGACTGTGTTTGTGAAACAAACAAACTGGGAAAGTTTGAAATTTGAATTGAATAAAACAAATTCTTTGTTAGGATAATTAAGCCAGAAAGAAACATAATGTGTGTGCGAAGGTGCTTTCACGATGCTTACATTCGTTGTTCATCTATGTAATAGCCATTGGAAGCTAGTTATAAAACACTCAGTAAGAGTTTCATGAGTATGGCTAAGAACTGGGGCTATAAAGGCTTCTGTGGTTTCAATAATAAGCCTACAATGTATTACCTGAGTGGGTCTTAGAGAATTATATATGAAATCTCTAGCCCAAAGGTTGGCAACACTTGGAGATGGGACTTCTAAGGAAGTGAGAAAGGCTAAATTAGGTCATGAGAATGGCTTGGATCACATCTGTTCAGTGTCTATTGCCCCTGCAAATAGAAACACCAGATATCCTGATACTGTTTTTCCTTTCCCCACATATCATCACATCAGAGTCTGTAAAATCAAGCAAGAAGTGCAAGCTAAGATGACACATTTCACCACAAACAGATTAGTGGGAAATTTCACCTTTTCATCTTGCCTCTAGAATGTTGAAAATATACATTTTTTGTTTAAGTCACCACATGTAGGCTGTGGAATTTTGTTGTAGAAGCTATAGCAGGTTAATGCAGAGAACTTGTTTAATGTCTCTGTACCTTGTCAAAGTCCCTTGCTGTTCATTAAGTGACAAATATAAATTCAGCTAATGTTGCTCATATTATAATTATCTAAGTGCAATCTGCTCTTTTCTTCATATATTTATAATAGAATAAGAGAATTATTTAATCAGTTATTTTTAAAGGAAAACTATGTTTGTATTTGTAATGTGTGTAGAAGAATGTACATGCAATTATCATATTTAAATCTATAACAAGTAAAGCTAAATGCAAATATCTAAAGAATATAAGAGTAAAATAAACAAAACAAATACCCCCAAAATGAACTTTAGCTGTTTTAAAAACTAGGGTTCAACAGATGTGGACAGGTGTTTTGAAACTAACCAGGCACCCAGAACACACCCTAAACACAGACTGCAGACCGTTGGGATGAGATGAGACAACATCCTATCCTAAGTGGAACTGTCACTCTAGCAGAGTACAGCCTCTCCAGGTGCTTGCAACTTAAGCTTTAGGTTGAAGTTTTGAATGCACATCAACCAATTTGATTTTTTTCTTAGGAGTTCACATTTTAACATCATGGAGGCACAAATTCAATCAGTGCAGTAAAGCAAGTGCCAGACCAATTATTTGTTGTCATAGTAAAGCAAGTAATTAATTGAATTACTTCACTGATAACCCCTGTGAGTGTTAGGCATCACCTCACTGAGGTCAGCTTTTTAAACTTCCTTCTAATTAACACTTCAAAATACTAGACTCCACTGAACAGAAAAACCTCTTCCTGCAAGAGGGACCACTTCCTGTTTGAAATAAGGAAGTCCCTGTTATTCCTAATAAGAAACTCTGGAATATTGTTGTTGGCATCTTTAAGGAAACCATGCAGTTCTTAAAAGAAGATAGAAAAGTTGAGGGTCTAAATATTTAGACATATAGTATTTAGCTTTCCATCCATTTGTAAACCTATGTCCAGGAAGGGCACTGATTACAAGACTTAACCAAGACTAGGGGAATGGCCCTCTTTTCTAAAAAAAAAAAGTCTGTTTTCTAATCATTGATTGTCCTTATAATTATCAACTCTGCTTAGTAAGAATAGAGAAAGAAATAGGAGAGAGAGGACAATCCAGAATTTATTCTCACCAGTAAGTTCTGCATGTTTGTATGCTTAAGCATAATCCTCTAAATTATGCTTAATAGGAGAAAAATCTCTTAATAGACCCATAATACAGCATTTCAGTGGTGAAAACCATATTCCCAAGATGTTTATAATAGAATAATAAAATATTTTAATAAGCATCAGAAAAAAACTGACTATAGAGCCTGGTAATGAAAAACTCTAAACTCAAGAAAATAAACCCTTTATAATATCATAATTTGATTAGCATCTTAATTAAATTATCTGAACCTAGTATTATAATTTCAGAGTATAACTAAATAACTCCTTACCTAAGAAAAGAGGAAATCTTAAAAAAGTTCTTTCTCAATAATGTTATTAAGAGTAATAAAATACTAATGTATTTTATATATACATCTTATTAAAAGAAGTGCTTATCCAGAGTAAAATATAAAGTTTTAAAGTACATGTGAACAAAAAATATAGTACAAAAGTTGCTTTGCATTGATTTTCACCCTTTCAAATTCTATGGAAAATACTGAATACTACAATGACTGACAATTATAACAAACTTTCCAAGATTATGTCTGAGAAACTATGTGTAACAGCATTACTATATTGATCTTAAATTACTAATATTTAATTTATATTTGATTAACAAATATTCAAAATTTGAATGCTGAATTCTAGGACAATTTATATTATAAATGATTACATTTTAATGTAACTAATATAATGTCATAATATTTTATGGTTTTAATTAAGTTAAAACAAAATATTTTCAAATACAATTTGTAAATTTTGTGTCTTTATTCTATAATTTGCCCAAACATTGCCAGATCAGCAATAGCATGTTCAGTGGTATATGCAATGATTAAAATCAATTATCGTTCATATTCTACTTAAGTCATTTACACAAAAACATAGTTTTATACGTAACTTTTGTAAAAGTGGAAGAAAAATCATCTAAGAATGAGTTATCTCAGTTTCTAACTTGGTAAGTAATTTAAATATTTAGACATATAGTATTTAGCTTTCCATCCATTTGTAAACCTGCTTACTCAGTGTTCTTCAAGCTCTAGGTGTGAGTCTAACATGAACATATTTGTTAATTTGCTTCAACTTCATAGCTTCTTGAGATAAGCTTATAAAGAATTATAAGGACACAAAAAAACCCATGTGTTTAAAATGTTCATTGTGATGATGAATGTCCTAGCATACTTCTCATAAAAGCACATTCTGATGTTCCAAAAGAAGCACCGTTAGAAAATGAAAGTATTGTTTCTGGAATACTGTTTACTATCTTGCTATCAGAGCATTAATCCTGCTACTGTACTTGTGAGTTGTTAATGTCATAAAACATTCTCGAAAGCTTCTCCTCAGGCTCGTTGGCAGCAGAGAAGAATCTGGAGGTCATGGATAGGGGAGCTGAATCTTGCAGTCTTTGGGTTCAGGTGGTACAGCTTGATTATCCTGCAACTTAACTGAAAACTAAGAGGTCTTCAGCATAGAAATTTAGTGGTGTGTATCTTAGTTACTTTTCTATTGCTGTGATATGACATAATGACCAAGGAAATTTATAAAAGAAAGCATTTGGAGCCATATGTTTTCATAGAATTAGAGTCATGGTGAGGAGCATGGCACCAGACAGGCAGGCACGGTGCTGGAGCAGTAGCTGAGAACTTGCATCCTGCTCCACAAGCACAGGGCAGAGAAACAGCAAACTGGGAATGGTGTGAGCCTTTGAAACCTAAAAGCTCACCTCAGTAACACCCCTCTTCAAACAAGACCATACTTCATAATCTTTCCCAAAACAGTTCCAGTAACTGAGAACCAAATATACAAAATATGAGCCTACAGGGGCCATTTTTATTCAAGCCACCTCAACTGGCCTCCAAGAGAATATAGATATTTATATTTCTCAAAATAATTAATGCATAAAAGAATTATACAAGAATCTTTTTTGTCAGAATAAATGATTTAGAAAATCTATGAAAGTGTAGAGAAAACTGTCATCATCTGTAATACTATAGAAAAATTCCTACTTACTTTTATATATTCTTAGATTTATGGTACTTATGCATTCACACATATTTTTCATAAATACACATACATGTCTATATTTCACATATATTAATACATATTTTTCATTTGTTTTATTTCTTACTATAATTTCTTACTGTAATTATATATTCACATAAATATATTTCTGGGGCTTATTGATATTTAACTATACCCTAATATATTCATCTATAATTTTGTCACTTTCTTAGATTTCCAAAGCATTTATGTCTATAAATAATACAAAGATAAACATTTGCATAAATCTCAAGAATATTGTCTGTTTGTTACATTAATGCATATTTTGCAAAGTGAAATTTCTAATTTTATAATAAATGCACACCAATGGTTTGATAACTATTGTTAAATAACTTTTCATGAAGTTATGTAATTTACTCTATAGACTAGTGGAGTAATCATTTTCCAGATTTACTGTTTTAAGTGTTTTTGATTGGTTTTTTTGCTAATGGAGTAATTTTAATTTCAGCCTATATCATAACTTTTAAAGTTTATGGCTACAAGTGAATTTAGATAATCTTTCCTATAATTAGTGATATATGCATTTATTTGAATTATTCATCAGTTTATTTTTTATTGGTATCAACATATTTTTAATGACTTATGAATGTACTTTAAGTAGAAAAATATCAAATTTACATACTTAAATCATTTATTGAATTGTTGTAGAAAGCTATTTTCAACACATAGCAGTCATTGCCATCTTCCTGAGAGCAGTGTGACTACAAGACAGAGACTCTTTTTTGTTATTGTTGTTTATTTATTTGTTTGTTTTTACATTCCAACCAAAGTTCTCCTCCCTCTCTTCCTCCCAATCCCCTTACCACATTCCCTGTAACCCCCCAACCCCTCCTGCTCCAGTGTTTCTTCTCAGATACAGATGGGCTTCTCATGGATATCAGCCAGCCAATGTATATCAAGTTGCAGTGAGACTAGGCTCCTCCTCTTCAGTTAAGGCTGGATGAGGCAATCCAGTAGGAGGAACTGGTCTTAAAAGCAGGCACCATAGTCAGAGACAGCTGCTGCTACCACTGTTAGGAGTATCACAAGAAGACCAAGCTACACAACTGTAACATACATGCAGAGAGCCTAAATTAGTCCCACACAGGCTCTCTGGTTGTCAGTTCAGTCCCTGTGAGCTCCTACCAGCTCATGTTTGTTGATTTTGGGGGTTTTCTTGTGATGCCCTTGACCCCTCTGGCTCCTAAAATCCTTCCTCCCCCTCTTCTGCAGGATTCTCAAGCTCCACTTAAGTTTGGCTGTGGGTGTCTGCATCTGCTCTGATTAGTTGCTGGATAAAGCCTCTCTGATGACAGTGGGCTAGGCACCAATCTATGAGAATAGCAGAATATCATTAGGAATCATTTCATTGACTCTTTTTCCCCCCACCAGTCATGTTTGGTTCTATCCTAGGTCTCTTGGGTATCCTATGGTGATATTTTATTTGTGCAGTAATAAATAAAGCTTGCCTGGAGATCAGGGAGAAACGGCCAGCCATTTTAAGTAAACAAAGAAGTCAGGCAGCACACACCCTTAATCCCTTAGCTGCCAGGATCTCTGTGTGTTCAAGGCCACACTAGGGAACAAAACCAAGTGTGGTGACACATACCTTTAATCCCAGTATCAACTACAGAGACCTGGAGGTCTGGACAGACAGACAGACAGTGACAGAGCTGTGTAGGAAGAGGAAGTAAGGTGGCTGGGCTTAGGGCCAGTTAGAGGGTTGAAAAGCAAGTCATATAAGCCTGTGTAGACAGGAAACCACTCCTGGGAAGCTGCAGAGTTGGTGAGGTGAAGTTAGCTGGTGGCTTTCTGTATTTCCCTGATCTCTCTAAGGCTTTAACCCAAATTTCTGGCTCCATGTTTTTTATTTATAAGAGCATTTAGAAATTCATCTATATTTGGTTTTCAACTGTGGGCTAGGAATTTTTAAAAAAGCTACTTGTCTGTGGCCTTGTGGGCCCCACCTCCACCAGAGCTGCACTCTGCATGCAGCCAGAGTTACAAGGGGCCAGAGCTGCATGCTGATGGAGCTACACATGGCCAGACTGCTTGTGCTCTTACTGAGGCCCTGGCTCAGACCCAGTTGCACTGCTCAGACCAGAAAACATGACTGGACTTTCTTTAGCTTTTCTTTCTCCTGGTAGGTGGTTCTCTCTCTCTCTCTCTCTCTCTCTCTCTCTCTCTCTCTCTCTCTCTCTCTCTCTCTTTTTCTGGATTCCCATCTGTCACCACACTAAAATTCTCTCTGAATTCTACTTTTCTATGCAGTCAACAGAGTCAATTAAGATATCATAAAGGGTGAAATTAGTTAAAAGAGAAATTTTTCCCACATTAAAAAAAAATGGAAAACATTCTTACCATGGAAGGAATTCAGTCTCTGCTTGATAACTCATTAGGAAGTCTGAAAATGGAACAATTAAATGAGAGGACAATCAATGTAGATGGGATGTACATAGCATCAATTATGAATTTTATTTGTTTAATCATTTTTATTTTAGCATTAAAAAGGTTAGTCAATTTAAGTGCCAAGATAAAAGCTTTAGAAAAACCTGTTAAAATGAATCAAAGAGAAATTCAGACCCAGACAGAAGAATTTAGAGGTGAAATTATTTCAGGATTGAAATATACAGTTAGAGAGAGACAGACTGTTTTCAAACAACCAAACTTAATCTATCTGGTAACCTTACAGGAACTACCTGCTCAATGGCGTGTATAAGCTAATTGGACTCCAGTGGAAATGCTAGATTTAAGGAGATTTAAAGAAGCTGTAGTATCATATGGCATGCATTCTCCATTTGTAAAGCAAATATTAAACTCGTGGTCAATTTGTAACATAATTATCCCTCAAGACTGGAAAGAATTAATTACAGCTGTCCTAGAGGCTGGGGCACAATTACAATGGAGAATGTGGTTGAAAGAGGAGGCTAAAACAATAGAACAATAATGTAGGACTAGAGGTGTGAAAATTTCCCAGGATCAGCTTCTTGGAGAAGGCAAATATGCTGATATACAAAGACAATGTTATTTATAAACCTTAATTCTATGCCACATGGCAGCCATGAATACATGGGACAGAATTGAAAAAGTAGTGAAAAAAGCTGAATTATTTATGAAAGTTATACAAGGTCCAAAAGAATCCTTCACAGATTTCTTACAAAGCCTGTCTTCAGCAGTAAATAGAATGATACTGAATTAAGAAGGTAGACAGATAATAATTGAATCTTTGGCTTTTGAGAAGGTGAATGCAGCATGCAAAAGAATAATCAGGCCATTAAAAGCCAGATCAGCACCCTTGGAGATTGGATCAGGGACACAAATAATATTGAGTCTCATAACCATGAGACGTGGATAGGAGAGGCAATTTCAAAAGCTTTGAGGAAAAATAATTGCTGTGGGATGGTCTGTATGGCAAATGTGTTGCTAATTAGTCAATAAATAAAACACTGATTGGCCATTGGCTAGGTAGGAAGTGTAGGTGGGACAAGGAGGAAAATAAAGCTGGGAAGTGGAAGGCTGAGTCAGAGAGACACTGCCAGCCGCCACGATGACAAACAGCATGTGAAGATGCCGGTAAGCCACGAGCCATGTGGCAAGGTATAGATTAATAGAAATGGATTAATTTAAGCTGTAAGAACAGTTAGCAAGAAGCCTGCCACGGCCATACAGTTTGTAAGCAATATAAGTCTCTGTGTTTACTTGGTCGGGTCTGAGTGGCTGTGGGACTGGCGGGTGACAGAGATTTGCCCTGACTGTGGGCCAGACAGGAAAACTCAAGCTACAAATAATGTCAGATGTTTTGGTTGTGGTAAACAAGGTCATTTGAAAAGGGAGTGTAAACAGGGCGTTCCTAGAAAGAATGTTTATTCTAGAAGAAAAGGCTTCTATTTAGCTGCCTATACATGTTTTTGTGTTGGAGTCTCTATCAGTTTTCTGCAGGGAACCATGACCATGCCTAACAGTGAATTTGAAGTCTCCAGAAAGACAATGGGGTCCCACAATGACGATTCCACATGGACAATAATAATACCACTATGTTGACAAACATCACCCAAAGATCAGCATTGGACTACAAACTGCTAAGAACAATTACAAGATGGTTAGCTGAGATGATCCAGCCTCACAGACTATTCAAGTGAGGACTTGAGATAAGCCCTGCACTTTTGCATTATGCAGAGATTTCTTGGCAACCAAAATTTTTCCTTTCAGGATCCCCTAAAGATGCATTCATCCACAAACAGCAGAAAGCAATTTTAGGAACACGACGTCCACATTCCCAAGAGGTGGGGTGGGAAAGTTGGTTTATGGTCTTTCAATGGGTTTTGGCCTTGGGAAAATGGTCATTGGTTAGGAGAGTTGGTTCCAAGTTGTTATTGTTAATGGTCAGGAAAGAAGCTAAACAAAGGTTATTAGATTTAAGGTTCTTGTTTAGAAAAAAAGAAAAAGATAGGCTAGAAAATAGAGGCTATAGATAGGAGGTATATTACTGAATCTACTCTAAAAAAGAGATATAGAAATGATAGAATAAAGGGTAGATTATTGAATCGACTCTGAAAAGAAAAAAGAGGCTGTAGATATGATATAGATAAAAAGGGTAGATTATTTAATCTACTTTTAAAAGACAACTGCTAGTTTTAAATACTTTACATTGGATTGGATTTTTATATATTATATACAAATTATATATATTGAGATTGATATTGTTAGAAAATGCTATACATATATTTCTAATCTTGTTTAAGATATTGTACAGTTTATTTAACAATGTAATGCAATTTGCTAATCCTTGAATTTATTATTACCAACTGTTAGGATATAAAGAAAAGAAAGTTAGTAGTTAGACATTATAATCAAACTTGTAGTCATATTAAGTATGTTTTCAAGTCAAGCAGAGATATATTTTAGACAGGTCTCTTCAAACCCTTCAGAGATCTACAGAATATGGCATTTAAAATGTTTTAATATAGTTTTTTTCCTTTTTTATGACTATGAGACATGTCTGCTTCTAGCAGCACCAATCTATTTCAGAGAAAGTATGGACAATGAAGAATCTGTATATGGAGTTAACTGTCATTGTGGCAAAAGTTAGCCACTGGGCAAGAAAGTGCCCTTGCATTAACTACTGACAGTATGCTATCCAAAATGGACAAACAGGACACAAACCAAAGGTCTAACAATCCTTGCCAAGACAAGTGTGGTTGCAGCTTTGGCAACAGGCATCCTCTGAGGCCAGGACAATATGGCCGCATCACTGAAGTGGCTTTGCAATCTGGAAAAGTTACAGTGCCCTTTCTTTGAAGACAGTTGAACAGGCAGTGGACCGATGACTTCTGGTGTGCAGTGAAACAGTAGCTGAAACAGTTATTCTTGATGGAGCAACCAGGCTGACCAAGTCTAACCTCTCAATGGTAGACTGGCATTTAATAAAGGAGATGAAGCCACCCACAAGCTGAGAAAAATGGGCAGCCAAATTTCAAAAACACCAGCAATTTCCAGAATTTAAAATCCTGAATCATGACATGGCACTTGTGAAATTCAAGTTTATCTGGTACATTAAATAATTGCCCTGAATATGAGATCAAGCTATAGGCCTTGTGTACATCCTACTTCACAAATGAGTCTGTCAGATGTGCTAAGCCTATAGGCTGAAGATGATGTCCCAATGTGCAAAGAAACTTTGAGTGACTGTCCAGTTAAAACTCATTTTTTAGAAGTTGCTTGTTTGCACTTCCTGTTTTACTAGGTAATATTATTTCTTTCTTGGGTCTCTGGGGGAGTTGAAGATTAGATAGTTAGAGTTAAGAGTTTTACCTGTTAAGAAATTCAGAAAGGAAACTCACTAAGAAGTGTTAAGTGTGTAAGTTTGAAAGACATCATAAGATAGTTTTCTGTTGGTAATATGTTAGGATAGAAAGTTAGTTAGGTACATTTTGGACTCACCAAAATAGGGCAGATAATGGAATATTTTCTCTAAATTTGTCAAATGCAAATGGACTAGACATTGTTGATGTATTTATTGCTTGTATATATTGTATATAGTTATTGTACTTATTTTATATAGTTTTTCTTACATTAGTTATAACTTTTTTTAATTTTTATTAGACAAAAAAGGGGGAAATGTGGTGATATTTTATTTGTGTGGTAATAAATAAAGCTTGCCTGGAGATCAGGGAGAAAAGGCCAATCATTTTAAGTAAACAAAGAAGTCAGGCAGCATACACCCTTAATCCCTTAGCTGCCAGGATCTCTGTGTGTTCAAGGCCACACTAGGGAACAGAACTAAGTGTGATGACACACCTTTAATCCCAGTACTAACTATAGAGATCTGGAGGTCTGTACAAACAGACAGTGACAGAGCTGTGTAGGAAGAGGAAGTGAGGTGGCTGAGCTAAGAGCCAATAAGAGGGCAGAAAAGCAAGTCATATAAGCCTGGGTAGACAGGAAGTCACTCCTTGGAATTTGTGGAGTTGGTGAGGTAAGGTTAGCTAGCTGGTAGCTTTTCATATTTCCCTGATCTCTCTAAGGCTTTAACCCAAATTTCTGGCTTTGTGTTTTTTATTTAATAAGACCATTTAGAAATTCATCTACAGTATCCTGCCTCTGAATCTTGGCAATCAAGGGTGAGCTCTCTCTCAGGGTATGGGTCTCCAGTTGAGTCAGTCTTTAGTTGGCCACTCCCACAATTTCTGTGTCATCTTTACCCCAGAACATCTTGCAGGCAGGACAAATTGTAGGTCAAGGGCTTGTGTTGGGTTGATGTTCCAGTCCCTTCACTGGAAGTCTTACCTGGTTACAGGAGATGGCTGGTTCAGACTCTGTGTACCCCATTGCTAAGAATCTCAGCTAGGTTTACTCTAATAGATTCCTTGGAATTTCTATTGCTCTAGGTTTCTAGCTTATCCCAGAGAAGCCCCCAGATTCCAGGTGTCTCTCTCAGTATTCTCTCTCTCCATCATCCCCTGATCTGATCCCTCTTGTTTCTGTTCCCAATCCCTTTTCCAGGCCCATTTCCCTGTCCACTGGCATTATCCATTCTATTTCCCCTTCACAGTGAGATTCATTCATCCTCCCCACAACCACCTTGAGTCTTCTTTGTTACTTAGCTTCTCTGGGTCTATGTGTTGCAGCATGTTTCTCCTTTGCTTTACTGCTAATATCTACTTATGAGGTACTATATACCATATTTGTCTTTCTGTGTCTCCATTGCCTCACTCAGGATAGACAAAATGGCAGCCCACAAAATGGGAAAAGATCTTTACCAAACCTACATCTGACAGAGGGCTAATGTCCAAAATATAGAAGGAACTCAAGAAACTAGACATTGAAAAACCAAACAATCCAATTTAAAATGGGGTACAGATCTAATCAGAATTCTTAATAAAGGAACCTCAAATGGCCAAGAGTCACTTAAAGAAATGTTCGGTATCCTTAGCCATAAGGGAAATGCAAATTAAAATAACTCTGAGATTCCATTTTATACTGGTCAGAATGGCTAAGATAAAAAACACAAGTGACAATTTATGTTGGAGAGGATGTGGAGCAAGGGGAACACTCCTTCATTGCTGGTAGGAGTACAACCTTGCACAGCCACTTTGGAAATCAATATGACAGTTTCTCAGAAAACTAGGAATCAATCTACTTCAAGGCCAAGCTATATCACTCTTGGGCATATTTCCAAAGGCCTCTCCACCATACCACTGGACACTTGTTCAACTGTGTTCATAGCAGCTTTATTCATAATAGCCAGATCCTGGAAACACCTAGATCTCCCTAAACTGAAAAATGAATAAAGAAAATGAGGTACATATACACAATGGAGTATTACTTATCTGTTAAAAACAATATTAGGAAATTTACTGGCAAATGGATGGAACTAGAAAAGATCATCCTGAGTGAGGTAACAACAGAGACTCTTAAGATCAGGTCTTCTGACATTCTTCATAGAAGAAAAAAATGAGAAGTGTCACTAGACCACCCCCAGATTCCAGCCACTCTATTCTACACCTCACTCCCAGCTGTATTCAATTCTTTTCTAGCTGCACATTGTCTTACAGTCTTGAGAAGTACAAGAATCGATAGGATGTGGAAGATTAACTGAAGAGGAGGGTTCATCTATGAGGCTATAGGGTTATCAGGGCAAGATTTGCAGTAATATAGCTGGGGGTCATTCATGCTCCTGTAAGTAACACTCCACCCATGTTCTCTTGGTAAGCCCAGTAAACTCATAGTTCACCAAGCTAAACTTCAGTAGTTACTTTGGTCCTGCTTTGCACCTTGTCCAGGAGTAGAAGGCAATCTGTGTCTCTCCATCATAAACTAGTACTCTGCTATAGTCTCTATAATGGACACTGGAGAGATAGTATGAGAAAAATAGACATGCAAACAGAGCTGAATGACTCATTTGATAATCAAGTTAGAAAGATAAGAATAAAAGGATAAGTTGCCCAATTAACAAGGTGTTTCAACCAAGCAAGAAATGATTACTTTTTTGTTTCTTTGAAGCAAGAAACTTAGTTTGGTAGTTCATATTGTTATACTTTCTGATTTTTTAAATGTTTTCTAAATGTTTACTACAAATATTTTAATTGATATGACTTTACTAAGCTAGTTGTGACATTGAAAACAATATAATCTTACCTGTTCTTCCTTACTCTGCACCATAATGCACTTACCGCATTTATCACTGTAAGTTGTTTGAAATGATATTTGCCATTATATCTCTAAATAATATATTTAAATGCAAATATATTTAAGTGATATATTTAAATATAAAAGTATATTTAAATAACATATTTAGCACGTGAGTATTAAATTCTAGATATCAAATTGACTGTAGGGTGATACACAAGCTTTTACTCTCCTCTACTCACATACAAAAAAATCTATATTTCTACCCTGAAATTTTTTGTTGTTTTAATTTTTTCTGAATTTATAATACACTATGATAGTCCAAGTTTTTGTTACTGGTGGTGTTTTTGTCTCAGCACTGTTAACATTGGGTGGTCTTTTCTTTGTTGTAAAGGTCTGTAGAATTTTTCACAATAATACTAGTACATTCCTACTTGATTTTATAGCATATCTCAACATGTGCACAACACACACACACACACACACACACACACACACACACACATTCTCAACTATTCTATGAAAAACATTTCTTCCTCTTAAGAACCACAACTTTAATTTTTTAGATGATGGCTCCTTGTTAAATATTATTCAACCCTTAACTACAAATCATGACAATTACTGTGTTTCCATACGTGTTTTATTTTTATTGAAGTTAATGAGTGCATTGAATATGTGTTTGGCTACTTGGTTTCATGTATACGTTCAACAAAAGAGCTATAAAATATTTTAATCTGTCAAAATCATGTTGGGAGAGGGGCCACTGTCTTCAGTCTGGACTGATTGCTCTTTTGGTCTTATATACTATTGTCGTTTTTCTACTCTCTTCCTCTATCATTTTAAAACTTAACTTTAGCACACTTATGTGATAAAGCCAACTGCTTGGATCTTTGTGCAATAACTTCTAAGCCAAAAGGGCTAGCAAGATAAATTTATCGTAGTAACAGTCTACTTTTACATTGCTGACAAATACAGTGTGGATCTATGAACCCGTGGTAGTTCCAAAGATGACTCTATGGTCCTGGGGCCCCCAGTGCTGAAATCTGTCTCATGAGTAAATTTGTAAATGTATATATTTAATAAATAAACCATAAATATATTTAGATATATCTTAATATCTTTTTTATTTGTAATTTGAGTTTATATATACATTCAAAATATGTATGATTCCTGCTGACTCTGACATCACACTTGCACATGAAGGAAAAGTGAGGAGAGTTCTTAACACAGCGTTTCACCTTTTGAAAGAACTATTTGGTGTCCTAGTTTTTGTAGATATCATCTCTATGCCTAAATCACAGGAACCATGGCATCTTCATGAAGGTTTCTGATTAAGATTTTCTTAGTTGGACTGAATTCAGAGTGTACTCCCCAGCAAAAGAGTCGTTACTGTGTGGTAAGCTAGGAGCACCATACCAGAATTCCTGACAAAGTGTTGTTACAGTTATGCTCAGTTGTCAATCTGACACACCTGGAATGAGGGAACCTTCACTGAGGAATTGCTTCCATCAGATTGGCCTGTGGACAAGTTAGTGGGACATTTTCTTAGTCACTAATTAATGTAAGAGGGCCCAGGCCATTGTGGATGATACTATCCTTGGGCCAGTGGACCTGGGCTGTATATGAGAAGTAGTTGAGCAAGCCTATAAGCCACATTTCTCTGGGGTCTCTGCTACAGTTCCTGCCTCAAGTTCCAGCCATGGCTTCCTTTAATGGTGGACTGTAATATGTAAGCTAAATATTTCTTTTGGTCACTGTTTTATCACAGCAAAGAAAGCAAACAAGGCCAGTAAGAACGTATGTTTCTTTTAAATTCTAGTTTCAGAAAATGTCTGTAGTTCATGCAGAGTTTATAATTTGGGTTTTAGTAAACTTTATGTTGTGAATAATGTGTCCAGGTGCTAAAATGGTGAAACATTCCTCCACTGTCTTGGGCTTTCAGTTTTGCTACTCAACAGTGTCCTGCAACTCTGATTTTTTAATTATTTGTGATCAATCCTGCTTCCCAACCCTGAGTTGTTTTTAAAGTGGTTCTTTATCTTTAGTAATTTTTTTCTTCATTTTCATAGCATACATTTTGGCTTCTATCTCTGAGTACTTGAAAAATCTTTTTGATCTAGAGGCACTATTTCCTTTGGGAATGATTTTATAACACTTTGTTTGTAAATTATTGTCTTATTTAGTTTCTGTGCTTTGTTTCTGGGTGTTAGAACTGCAATCTATTAAATTTGGAGATATCGTGGTTGATTTTAGTTTTCTAATTTTTCCTTTATTTCCAATTTTGAAAATTTTTTCAACGTAAATATAAAACTTTTTATGTTTATTTTCTGTTGTCCTAATGTAATTTCTTTTTTATTATTTCTTTCTATTAATAAAAATGGTTTCATATTATAGTTATAATAACTTACACTGACTATCTTATAACATTAATAATGAAGTTTTAATATTGCATTCTATCTTGAATGTACTGTTTTCCTGTTTATGTCTATTTTTCACTAGGGATAGTCTTTGTGTATCTTTTGAGGCTTTAGAGGTATGTATAAGTTCCATTTGCATGTAGTTAATTAACTTCCTATAAATTATTCAGTAAATATTTAGCCTTTTCAGGTTAGCCTTTTAACCAGGTCACAGGCTAAATATAGTAGACCTACTTCCTCACTTTAGATTAAGTCTTTTTGTTGGTGATTCTAATCCTCTGCCTGGGAGACAAATACAGAACTGGCTATAAGAATTTTGTGAGAACACAGTCAATGTAAGTATTTTATTATTGAAAATCAATTTAATAACTCGCCATAATTCTAATTTGTCTTATAATCATCATTTCTTAAAATTCTGTGTTTCTAAAATAAAAAACAAAAGCAAGCCATGAACGGTTTTCTTCAATATAATTTCTATGAACAAAATACAGTGGAAAGCTTTACTAGGAAAAATGCTAAGTGCTGTATTATTTGCTAAGTATCTATATATCCCTCTTCAAATTATTGTAGCCTCATTTACCAAAGTGCCAGGTTCAAATGGTCTTCCAGATTTATGTCTCACAGAGAACAGATATGGGAGTCTGAGTTCGCCTTACAAAGACTTCTGACAAATCCTTATTTCTCAGAACCATGTCTGTCTTCTGCCTACATTATCTTCCCACACAGTTATCCAATTGATGGGTCTCTTGGGGTCCTGTGGGTAGAAGTGACTACTTGGGTTTTCTTCTATGTAGGATTTTAAGTTTCAGAGATGTCTTCCCACTATGACAGTGGCCACTGATCATCTCCTTATACTAGGACAGTGGACACTCATCATCCTCTTCCACTCTGAAAGTGGCTACTCATCATCTCCTTCTCCTAGGATACTCATGTGTCTTATTTTCATCTTATTTATTTTGTGGATACATCTTACATTCTCTTGGTAATGTTCTCATTTGCTTTGTCCTTGCATCATATCAATTTTTATTGATTTTTTTATTTTAGTAATAGCCTTATAACTTAAAAAGCAGGAGCTAAAAATATGAAGAATCTACCATGTTTATAAAGGCTTCCACTAATTTCTTATAACTATTACTCTGCTTTGACTTCAAAGACTGGTCCAGCTGAAAGGATCTTGAGTTGGTGTCATGAACTGTTTAACAACAAACACACAGGAATTTTTGTCTGCTTCCTTTTATCATAGGTCAAATACTTGGGACCCTTATCAAAGTAGTTTAGTAAAACCTGACAAGATATAAAAGATACCTATTTGATTTGATAAAAATTTGATTTGATGCTAATGTACTTTGTGGATTTCACTACAAGTACATTTTTATGTACATATATATATATAGCAGTTTTTGATGTAAAAAGGCTTTCACCTTTTTCTTCTAAATTCATTTTCATAACCGCCACCATGAAAAAAGAATATTTCAGTTATCTTACTCATTACTAATCTTGAGTTACAATTCAATAAGAACTATTCTCTGTTTGCAGTGGTTTTATTTTTTTAAGATTTATGTATTTTTATTTATGTCTATGAGTGTTTTACCTGTATGCACATTTGTGCAGCATATAAATGCCTGGTGCCTATTGAGGCTGAAGAGGGCATCAGATCCCCTAAAATGGTAATAGTAATCAGTTACTTGTGAGCTATCATGTAGGTGCTAGGAACCAAACCTGAGTTCTCTGTAGGGACAGGAAGAGTTCTTAACAGCCAACCCATCTCTCAAGGCATAGGATCATCTAAACAGTCCTTATAAGTGAAGACACTCTAACTGAATAGGTTGCAGCCCATTATTGCAGCATCCTGTGGTGACAAAGAGGCAGAGATCAAGGAAGAACATATCTAACATGGCTGGTACATACTCTAATTTACATATCTATGAATAATGTGGAGCATCACCTACTGAGTAATTTTGCCTTGTTATATTGCCTAACCTATGAATCACCCTACAACACAGCTTCAGTCACACACTTATAGAAATGGTTTTTACTTGCCCTGAATATGTAGCACATTTTATACTTTCTCTTATAATCTTTCTATCCCTGGCCAATTATTCACAAATCAGTTTGCAGTTTACATAGCATGTGAAATGCCATTGTGAAGATAAATAGTATATTTTGAGTTTTTTCTTACAAATTGTTTCTTATACACATTATTGGAATGCTACAATAAATTGTAGTTAAGTCTTAGTCCCCAAATAAAGGAAATTATTTCCTTTTAGCTAATATATCTTGTGTTTTAAGGAATTGTTAACTCAGATTATTGAAGTGCATTATATTATATGTTGCAAGAACAGATTCATTTTACACTCTTATTAAATAAATTGCATTTCCTAGAGTAAGCAAAAAGCAAGATAATAAGAGCAAAGAGATTTGGTTCTAGGTTTTCAGATATTAAAGAAAAAATAGAAATGCAGGGAGTTTTAATTTTCTTATTTATTAACAATAAACAGGTGTGAGGGACAAATGTTTTCCTTAAGAAAAAGAGAAATTTGTTCCCTGGATCTTTATACAGAGAGTATCTAGGGGGGTGGGGGAATCTTCTAACACAGATAAACACTATCAAACTAATGACTCCTGTATCGAACTTCAATTGAGGCAAAGAACATTATGCAAAGTTGTCCACAGTGGAAGCAATTATTTAAAGGACAGAGATAATGTGGTAAATGTGCTTTACTGTCTGATGGTTTAATACAGAAATGTGTCTCAAGAAAAATCAACAAATGGATGTCAGTACATTCATTAGGCTCTTTCCAGTATCTTGTAAAGGAAACTTAAGAGTCAGCCCTTCTTTGGACATTCAAGAGTATGCATTAATTCAACACTAAAGGGGTTGTGAATATATGATGATATCCTTTTTTTAAATTCTTCTCTCATTCAATACATCCTGGCTACAGCCTCCCCTCCCTTCACTCCTTCCAGTCATTATTCCCCCACCTTCCCTTCTTTCCCAGATCCACTCACTGTTCCTCTGTTTTCCTTCAGAAAACAACAGGCCTCTCAGGAATATCAACCAAACATGGCCTAACAGGATGCACTAAGACTAGGCACAAACCCTCATAAAAGGCAGACAAGGCAACCCAGTTGGAGGGAAAGGGTCCCAAAAGAGGCAAAAGAGTCAGAGACACTCCTACTCCCACTCTAAGGAGTCCCACAGACACCCAAAGCTGAACCACAATATATTTCATGTATACTTGGGGGTGTTGTGGAAACTTCCTGAAACCTATGGGCAATATTCTTTATGATGTTTAAAATGTGATTTAGTCTCAGACCTAGTTCCTTGGTTTGGATAAAGATGAGTACTATTATTTGTGGCTCCTGTACAAAATGCTGTTCTTTGTATTGTCCACAGAAAAAATGAATAGTTAGAAAACAGGTAGATAGACAGAAAACATCCTTATGCCATCTTAAATAATTTCCCAAAGAAAAATAAAATTAAAATGTCTGTGGTTCACAAGCTTTTAGTACAATTATTATTTAATACAAATTTTAATGATAAAAATTAAACATTATTTGAATTTCTGTCCTTGGCGTATGCAGTTGAATTCTCTAGGTAGCCTGCAGTCAGCAATTGGAAACTGTGAAGTATGGCCAGTGTCTATCTGATTTAAGGTACCCAGCTAATTCTAGTGGATTTGCACTTTGTATTTTGTTCTTTGGGCCTTATTTTTTAGAAAAGAAATAGTCAGTAGATAGTCAGAAACTCAGTTTTGAAGAGCCATAGGTTCCTAATTCAGTGGATCTCTGAGAGATAAAGAGCATATTCAAGCCAAAGTAAATACTAGAGACAGCACATGGTCACATAAACACAGAACAAAACTGTGAGGTGACTGACCTCGTTTTGGTGACATTGTATAAAGCTTTATCCTAGAATAAACTGAAGTTTAAATGCATATTTAAAGCAAAATATTAACTGTAGCACTTTGCTGTCTTGCTATTCTACCTTTCTTTTCTACTATATGACTTTTTTACAATCAACAGTTATTATTCGTAATTTCAATCTGAGTACATTGAGTACAAGTTGGTGATGTCAGATAGTTTGGAGGCTGTAATATATTACATCATACTCTCTTCCCTTCAGCTCTCCACACAATCCCATGTTTGCACCTCCTTGCTTTTTCTTTTTTCAAATTCCTGGCCTCTTTTCTTCAATTGTAGGTGTGTGTGTGTGTGTGTGTGTGTGTGTGTGTGTGTGTGTGTGTGTGTGTTGATATAGATAGACTTGAGGGCTTAACCCCTTCTATCTTCCCAGTATGTATGTGCTACATTGCTCAAATGATTACCTAGAACAATATCATTTAGATGAGATAGTGAACATGATTGATTCAATCCACAGTGTATATGTTTAGAAATGACTTGAAGCCTGTGAGCAAAAGATCTGTATGAGTTATAATGTTAGAAGATTGCGATTTATGCACAAATTTATCTCATTTAATTTGCATAAAATTGTGCTGAGTAGATCACCTTCCCTTCACCCATAAGAATAAGGTATGATGGCTCAAAGTTTCACACTGTTAAATAACTTGATAAGTACACAGCTAGTTGCTGATATTGTCCCAAAAAATTAAAAAAGCATTTAGTTTGTCTTTTAACAGGGAAAATTTTACTCTATTGTGTATATTGTATTCTTGTGTGGTTTTCAATGCTGCTGCCAAAATATCATCATCATTCTTATTTATTAGTATATTCTCAATAAAGCTGAGTATGTGTACTCAGTTTTGGTCTAGGACAATTCTTGATTTAAGGATTGTAAATATGTACCTAACCATAATAACTGTCAGGAAATCCATGCCATTGATTTTCTTGTTCGCCAGCATGGTAAGGAGGGATGTGATTTACATAGGTTGTTTTGCAGTTGTATTAATTTATGAAAGCAAGCATATTCATTTTATATGCATTTAATAAGCAAAAGACCAAAGATACAAACTAGATTCCTTGATATCAACCTGAAAAGACATCGAACAGCAAAGATTTATTAATATTTTCCCATTAAACCACAGATAGCTAAACTCTGCACAAAGGCAAGGTCTGCAATATCTGTCTGAGATCAGACATGGCTGAATGATGGAGTCATTCGCAGTTGCCAGAGAACATTAATAATATGTCTCCCAAGAGTAGAACTGCAGTTATCTCTGTGTTCACCTGTGAAAAGGCTTGCAGCTAGGGCACAGAAGGCCAGAAATGCTGCCGTGATACTCATAGGATAACCCCAAAATCATTACAAAAGAGACAAAAAATTATATTGATTTTTGAGGTATTTTTATATCTTATTATTTACTTGGCCAAATCCAATCTTTCTTGAAATATAAATAATTCACATACTGAAAGGTTAAATTAATTTGTCATTTTTCCCATTTGTATCCAAATATGTATCTTTTCTATTTGAAGATGGGTGATTGGTAATGAAAGGTAACTTTAATAAACTCAATTAGACAAATAATTGGATAATACAGAAAGGAATCAAATTTGGTGTTTGAAACAGCATTTATACTTGAAAAGCATCAAAATAATTTTGTTTAGATCCTTGATATAACCAGCAGAAAAATACGTCAGTTTTTATTTTTCAGGTTTTAGAGAGCATAAAAATGAAATTACCAACTATTCCAGAGTTTTATTTTTAAAGCATTATAGATGATACACAGTAACCAAATCTCTGTTTGCTCTTCACAAAGCAAAATTTATAAGGACTTGGGAAACCACAGGGAGAGCCAGGCCTTGTGGATATAGTCCTCTGAAATACCCGTGCTTTACTTAGTCACATACCTGCCGATGTCACAGCAAATGGCATTATGGCGATGAGAAAACGGAAACTACAGCGCACATGCTCTCTCCACTTTCTGTGCCTCTGTCCATTAGCACATGCACTTCTGTACAGTCCAGTTACAGAGGAAGATGTGTCAAGGCCAATTAATTGCTTAATATTCTTTAACTCATTCCCTTTTACCTTGACTTTTTTTTCCACTGAAAAGATCCCTTTTTCATTATTAATAACTCTCTCTTCAGTGGTTTCATTTAAAGAATTATAAATATCAATTCAAAGAAGTTATTAAGAACTTACTCACTAGAGATAGAATATTCAATAGTCAAAAATATCCACTTATGTAGTTATAAAATGTATGGGGAAAAGAAATAAACATTGAGTAGTATATAATATAACAGATTTGGAAGGCAATAATAATGGGTTCACATTTTTACATTTCAAAATATTCTTAATGTGTTCTTCATTTTTAATTAAAAATTTTCATCATGTGCATTCATCATGCATGGTTGTAGTGGGTACCAGTTCCACATATGACCTTGAGGTACCAGCCCCTAGGGCGAGACCTCAGGTCTAGCTTAAGACCAGAGGGGTAAGTATGCCTTATTCTCTTCTCTCCGTGGGCTCAGAAGGTATGTACTGACTCAGGTGGCAGAAGCAGCATGGGACTAGCCATCAAACTTCCAGGACTCTGCAACAATTTTGCCTATCCTGTTTAGTGAGTTGTTCTCTCCAACTTATATCATAATAAACTCCCTAATACCTCTTAAGCAGACTCCGTTTGATTTCTCGTTATACATGGCACTGAGTCACATAGACAGTTTTCATGCAGGTATGTAATGTGCATTGAGCATATTTCCCAATTCCTTGCTTTTCGGTCCCTTCCCCCTGCTGTATGCCCCCATTATCCCCTTATACAATATTGCTTCTACTTTCAATTACATGCACAATTTCATGTGTTTAGATAAATTCTTGGAACCACAAATGAGAGAAAATATACAATATTTACTTCTGAGATGATTTAGTTTAATATAATAATTTCTACTTGCATCTATTTTTCTGCAAAAGATGTAACTTTGTTCTTTATGAGTGAAAAAAAATCTCTATATATACCACACTGTCTTACCCATTCCTGAGCTGAGTAACTTTACTATTGTGAACAGTGTTGCAGTGACTATGGATGCCAGTATCTCTATTATTTGGGAAAGTACCCAGGAGTGCCATAGCTGATTAGTATGGTAGATTGATGTTCAGTTTTTTTTGAAGACCCTCCTATTGAATTCTTAGAGTTCCTGTGATTGTTACGGTTAATTGTCAGCTTAAAAAGACCCAGAATTATAACTAAAACTATCACATGACAAACCTATGGGCATCTCTGTGGGGGATTTCTTTGAATAGGTTAATTGAAATGAGAAAACTCACTTCATTACCCATTTAATGACTGGACTGTTTGATTTCTTGTTCCCTTTTTAAGCCTCTGTCAGATGTGTAGCTAGCAAAGACTTCTTCCCACTCTAGGCTGTCCTTCACATGGATTAGTGGCTTTTTCTTTTTTGTGGTGCAGAAGATAATAATTCCATAAGGTTATTTTTTCAATTGTTGAGCACTATCTCCTGAACAACTGGGGTTTTAGTCAGAAAGTCCTTCCCTGTGTCTATGTCTTAAATATTTTCTCTTCTCATTTTCTCTAATGTTTTCAGAGTTACAGGTCTTATATCAAGTCTTGATCCATTTGCAAACTGACTCTTCTACAGTATGGAAGAGAGATCTAGTTTCATTCTTCTATATCTGGATGTCTTGTCTTCCCAGAACCATTTGTTAAAGGAGGTTTTTTTTGGGGGGGTGGGGTGGGGTGCTAGAGAGATAGCTCAGAAGTAAAGAGAACTTGCTGCTCCTGCAGAGAACACAGGGTGAGTTCCTGGCACTTATATGACACAGCTGAAACACCAGTTCTATAGAATCAAATGACTTCTTTGGGCCTCCATGGACACAAGGCATGCACATAGTAGACATACACACATGCAGGAAAATCACTAATGCTCATAAATTTAAAAAACATATAAATCTGTTTTTTAGAAATTCTTTAAAAGAGGCTGTCTTGTCTCTAATGTGTATTTTTTGGTATCTTTGCAAAAATTGTGCCATGGGACAATCTTTTTGTACATGATGAATATTTGTTGCTCTCATTGGTTCAATAAAGGGCTAAATGGCCAATAGCTAGGTAGGTAGAGGTTAGGCAGGACTTGTGGACAAAAAGAGAGCACAAGGATGAAGGAGGGCTGAGTCACTAGCCAGATGCAGAAGATGCAGGAGATGAACATGCTGTGCTGATAAAAAGTACCACCATGTGGTAGAGCACAAATAAGAAATATGGGTTAATTTAAGTTGAAAGAGCTAGTTAATAACAAGCCCAAGCTATCAACCAAGCATTTATAGTTCATAAAAAAGTCTCCATGTGAGTTATTGGGGAGCTGGCAAACCCAACAAAAAAATCTGCCTACAAATTTTGTAGCTATAACTGC
Organism: Peromyscus eremicus; assembly: GCF_949786415.1. Classification (NCBI taxonomy): domain Eukaryota; kingdom Metazoa; phylum Chordata; class Mammalia; order Rodentia; family Cricetidae; genus Peromyscus; species Peromyscus eremicus. The sequence continues at coordinate 3,292,404 of NC_081426.1, read as the reverse complement.
ACGGGTTTATATCTGAGTGCTATATCCTATTCCATAATCTATTTGTTTATTTTTGTGCCAGGACCATGTATTTTTTGTTACTATGAATGTATAGCAAACTTGAAATCAGATATGGTAACACATCCAATATTCTTACTTTTGTTGAATGTTCTGGCTATCTGGTGTCTCTTGTGCTTCCATATGAATTTAATTTTTTTGCTATTTCTGTGGAGAGTAGCATGATTACTTTGATAATAATTACATAGAATCTGTAGATTGGTTTTATCAGAACAAATATTTTAATCACTTTAGTTCTTCTAGTCCATAAAAAATGGGAAGTCATTCCATCTTTATTACCATCTTCAGTTCCTGTCCTCAATGTTTCACAATTTTCACTATAGAAGTTTTGCACTTCTTTGGTTATCTCTATTCTGAGGGATGTGTTGCTGTTGTCTTTGTTGTTGTCAATGATGCGTGGTTTGTTTGAAGATGGAGATTGGTATTTTGAATTTTAGAGTTGTGCATGGGATTCTTTCCCTGATTTTTTTTTCTAAGCATGCTTGTTAGTAGACTATAAGAAAACTACTGTGGGTTTTTTTTACTCTAATATTGTTGAATGTGTTTTTCCTAGTGGAGTTATTTATATATAGAATTCTTATATGTAGAATATAGGAGATTCTTATATATGGAATTATACAATCTGCAAATAAGGATATTTTTACTTTCTATTCTTATCTCCTTTATTTCCTTCTCTTGCGTTATTCTCACTAAGATTTAAGCTATTATATTGAATACCAATGTAGGAAGTTGATATTCTTGCCTTCTTAGGAAATTTAGTGGGAATATTTTGAGGTTTTTCCCCATTTCATGTAATATTGGCTATAGATTTGCCTTATATTACCATTTATTATATTGAGATACATGTTGTAGAGTATTATTTTAAGATATGTTACATTTGTTTGTGCTATGGAAGATTTGCTTAATGATACAAAGATGTGTTGCATTAGTTTAACTCTGTAAAGCTGTGTTACTGTGCTTGTCTAAAACACCTGATTGTTCTAATAAAGAGCTGAACAGCCAATAACAAGGCAAGAGAAAGGATAGAAGGGGCTAGCAGGCACAGAGAATAAATAGCAGGAGAAAAGGAGGAAGAGAAGCAAAAGCGATCAAGTAGAGAGAAAAGAAGGAGCCAGCCACACAGGCAGAGAAGAGATGCTGCCAGCCACCATGAGGAGAAGCATGATGTAAGATACTGGTAAGCCACGAGCCATGTGGCAACTCATAGATTAATAGAAATGGGTTAATTTAAGATATAAGAACAGATAGCAAGAAGCCTGCCATGGCCATACAGTTTACAAGTAATATAAGTCTCTGTGTGTTTACTTGGGGGATGTTAGAGGGAGAGATTTGTCTTGACTGCTGGCAGGCCAGGACACAGGAAAACTTGAGCTACAAATGGTGCCCAACAGGTTGGCAAGAGTTACCACCTAAAACCTGAGGAAAAAAGACTCTAAATGGAGCCAAAAACAGCTACCTAGTTGTCTCTCTCAAGTCAGCGGCAGCCTGCGGGTTTGAGCTACTCTATGGCGGGTTCGTGGTATGTGGGCTTAACCTTTGCTATGTTACACAGAGGTGTCTCCAAGTTGGGCACTATGCTGTGTGTTGGATGTAGTTTTTGCTAGGTAAAAAAAAAAAAAAAAAAAAAAAAGAGGTTTCTGGACTACACACTGCTGGATGGAATCCTAGACCCACTGCTTCCCAGAGTCTGTGGAAGCATGGTTCCCAGAGCTGCTAGTAAATGTACCACCACCATGCTGAAAAGCTGAGGTGGGTGGAGCCAGCAGACATAGTGCTGTTTCAGTCTTAGAATGCTGCAGTTTAAAGCAATAGATTCATAATAAGACAGATTCAGATGGGATGAACCTCTAAACAGTTTACAATGTATGTAAAAATGTACATAGGCTTGAAAGAGAGAAAAAATATATGCAGTTATATAAAGAAATAGATGTTTTTCAAAAATAAAGTCTTTAAAAAGACAGTAAAGGTAGTGTAAAAATAAGCCACATAAAGATGGATATTACACAGAGAATCTGGATTGTGTTGTCTTTGGGATTTTTAACTGCAGAAAGATATTTGATTGTAAAAGCTGTTGAATTAAGCCAATATGGATATTTTAAACATACCTTGACTTCAAAATTTGGATCTAAGGATATGTTGCTTTGGAAAGGAGGCTCTGTTTTTTGTTTCCACAGAAAGCAGGAAGCTACGGATTTGTTCCAGATTAAGATACACCAAGTTTGACGAGCCAAGACTCCCTGAAAGGTCTTCAATGACACCATGGCCCAGATGATCCAACATCCAGAATGGTTTCAAGGCAACTGGCCCAGACAATGCAGGCTCATAGACTACTCCATAATCCTAAATTTTTCTTTCTGTCCCCATAAGAATACAGTACCCTCACCCAGCAGGAAGTAGCATGAGAAACTACACCCAAATTCCCAAATATACCAACCTGGCTTTGGAGATGGAATTGGCTCACTCCTTCTCTAAACTCAAACATATTCTTAAAAAAAAAGATTGAGAGATTTTTGTGTCCCATATCAGAAGAGCTCTCTGGTGTGGGACAGATAAAAACCAGTATTTTTATTTAAAACAAGTTGATTATAAATACAATCTCTTTCTAAAGAAGAAAAGGGGACAGTATAGATAATGATAGGATGAAAGGGTATATTATTGAACCTACTTTTAAAGAACAACTTGTTTAAAATGTTTTACATTGGTATAGATTTTAGTTTATTGATACAAATTTATAAACTCTATATGGAGTTTATCTTGTTCTTGGCAAAAATAGCCATTTGGGCAAGAAACTGTTCTTGCCTGGACTGCTTGATTAACTGGACATGTAAAACCCATAGGAAGGTGACCACTGAACTTTGCTTGACAAAATGGTCCTTCAGGTTCCTGCTTCGCATAGGAAACTGCCAGACATTCTACAGGACACAGAGAGAGGTGACTGAGAGACTCTAGGCCTGTGGGCTGAAGACAGATGCCCCTTTACAGAACATTGGATGACTGTCCAGGCTGCCAGCTGTCTCTGTCTACTCTCGCAGGACTCCTGAAAGTTGCTTCCATCCTTCTCCATTTCTCAGGTAATATTATGTCCTTCTGAGGTCTTTGATGTATTTGAAGACTAGATAGTTATAATTTCCTTAATTATGATAAAAAAAAGTTAGATATAAAACCTTAGACTCACAAATATAGGATATATAGGATATCTTGTTTAATTTTGCCAAAAACAAATAAACTAAATATTGTAACTGTAATTCTTGCTTGATAATTGTTTTCTTATATGTAATTTTACTATGTTAAAGTTAAAATCTTCCTTTTTGAAAAAACAGAAAAAGGGAAGTGCTGTGGGATGTCCTGTATGCTGTGAATATGTGTTGCTATGATTGATTGATAAATAAAATGCTGACTGGCCAGTAGCCAGGCAGGAAGGATAGTGTAGGTGGGACAAGGAGAGAGGAAAATGCTGGGTGGAAGAAGGCAGAGAAGAGACGCTGCCAGCCACCATGAGGAGAAGCATGATGTAAGATACTGGTAAGCCACGAGCCACGTGGCAACTCATAGATTAATAGAAATGGCCTAAGATATAAGAACAGATAGCAAAAAGCCTGCCATGGACATACAGTTTATAAGTAATATAAGTCTCTGTGTGTTTACTTGGGGGACACTAGTGAAAGAGATTTGTCCCAACTGCTAGCAGGCCAGGACACAGGAAAACTTCAGCTACACTTGTTGTGTGTCTTTATTGGATTTTGTCCCTAGGATAATGCTAATTGTGTAAAACAAACTGGAAGTCTTTCTTCCCTTTCCATTTTTTGGGAATAGTTTTAAGAGCATCAGTGTTGGTTCCTTGTTAAGGGTGTTATAGAATTCAGTAGTAGATCTATCTGAACTTCAACATTTAAGTATATGTTTAGTACAGTTCTTTGACAATTTTGTACAAAGTATTTTGATTATAATTACTCCACAACTACTTCCCTTAACTCTTGCCAGACCAAACCTCATCTCCCTACCCCCAACTTGAGTTCTTTTTTAAAAAAAATTCAATAACCCATCAACTCTAGTTTGTGTTGTCTATGTACTTCTGGGTGTGCAGCCATCCACTGGAGTGAGATCAACCCTTCAGGAACCACACCCACAAAGAAAATGGACTCTCCTTACCCCGAAAGCCATTGCCTGTCAATAGCTCACCAATTACAGATAGGGATCATGAACATTTTCACTCCCCAATAGATGTTGACCAGCTAGAACTTATGCATGTTTTTATTTGGTAGATTTCTCATTACTTCCATGTTGTAGCCTGGTACAGATCTGTTTAGTTGATATTTTACATCCATATTTAATTTTTTAGGTCATATGTGCAGAAAATAGCCATTATTAAGACACCAAAAAATGGTGTCAATTCTCAATAAGACATTTTGCAACCTTAGTTCAGAAGTCCCCAAACTCTAGCCCAGAGATGCAATATTGTGATACTGGAGAGCTGGGTTGAATATCTAGGAACCACAGCCTTTACTGACTTAGTTTTAACCAGTTGGGACTGCTCTTATTTTCAGGGTTCTTCATTGCAGGGAAGAAATTGCACAACTGGAAATTTTGTGCAGAGTATCTCATATTAACTTCCAAAAACTGCACATGAGCCAATTGGCATGTTATTCCCTCCAGAAACTCTCACACAAAGAGACACACTGTAATTGAATGAGTACTAACCAAAAATGGAGACTGCAAAAGTCCAGTGTCCAGCTTCTACTCAGTCTGCTGCATTCTCCCAATGTTTTCAATTAACTAATGTTTCCATCATGATGTAAAATGTGGATTTTTTCATGTCTACTGAAAAAATTTGAGTGCATTCTGAATTTTATTGGAAGCTATTGAAATGCCTATCTCCCTTTTTATTTATAATTTTATTAATTTGGATCTTGTCTGTCTTACAATTAGTTTGGCTAAGGGCATGTTGGTCTCATTAATATTTTGAAAGAATAAACTTTGTTTCACTGTTTCTTTTGTATTATTTGTTCATTAATTGCTTCCCTGATTTACTTGAGATTTTCTGTCTGTTTGGATTTGGCCTGTGTTTTCATATTGCTCTCAGAAAAACTGCTATTTATTTGGAATGTCTGCCTTTTAAATATAGGTACTTGTTGCTCTCAATTACCATTTTAAGATTACTTTCGTTATATACCATAGGACTGAGTATGTTGTATTTTCATTTCCATTTGATTCTAATTATTTGTTTTATTTTCTTTCTGATTTTGTCTGTGGCTCTCTTATCATTCAGAAGTGTGCAGCTCAATATCCATGTCATCTCCATTTGATCTATGATGTCATTCACGTAGGTGTTTCTATGTTTTTGGATGGATGACCTTCCTATTGGTGAGAGTTAGGTATGGAAGACACATGATATTATTGTGTTTTGGTTAACCTGTGACTTTATATGTAGTAGTACTTGTTTTATTAAAGTGGATCCACCTGTGCTCAGTGGACATGTTTAATATTATCCTTTTGATGAATTGTTCTTTAATCAGTATAAAGTTACATTATCTCTTATTAATTTTAGTTTGAAGTCTATTTTGTTAGATATTAGAAATGTGACACTTATTTCTCAATCCATTTGCTTGAGATTCCTTTTCCATTCTTGGTTACTATGGTTGCATTTGTCTATGGTGGTAAAGTATGTTTTGGGGATGCAATCTACCCACTCAATTGGCTAGCATGTATTTTGTGTCTTTCAATTGCAGAATTGAGATAATTAATATTCATGGTTATTATTGACAGGTGTGTATTAATGCCTGACATTTTTATTTTGTAGTTTTTCTTCGTTTGCTTATCTACTGCTATAGTGTGGTTACCTCCTACATCCTTATGCACCCATAAGGATATGCTTATCTTTTTCTTCATTCTAACTTGTTTAACAGTCATGAGTTTCTTTTCCCTGTTTTTATCACAGAAAATATTTTCTCTCCTTCTATTATGACAGATAGTTTTACTGGGTTTGGTAGCCTGAGTTGGCAGTTGTTCTTTATATTTACTGCTTTGACAATGCTAAGATGTGGAGAGGTTCTCCTCTGATCTGTCTGGATGCTGTTCTAAATACAGTCATCTCTTTCTCTGGGTTTAGAAATGTTTTTGTTGTGATTTTATTGAACATATTGCCTATGTCTTCAGTTTGAATTACTTCTTCTTTTTCTATAGTCATTACCAGAGAGATTTGGGGGTTGTTTCTGCTATTGAATGTTCTGTTAATAACTTTTTATCTCTGTCATGTGAATGTCCATTTTCTCTACTTTGTCTTCAAGCCCTAACATTCTATCTTCCCTGTGATCTATTCTATTAATAATGCTTCCCCGAGACTTCTTTAACTTACCGAAATTTTCATTTTCACTATTCCAGGTTTGCTCCAGTATTTCTCTGTAGCCAGACTTTTTTGTCCCACCTGTCTGCTCCCAAATAACCACATGAAGACTAGTTATTCATAGTGAAAGCTCAGCTGATAGGTTAGGCTTGTTCCTAACTAGTTCTTATAATTTAAATTAACCCATATCTTTTAATCTACATTCTTTTAAGTGGTTTGGTTACCTTTATTCTGTAAAGCCCATGCTGCATCCTGTCCATCTCACTGGTGACTCTTTGCATCTCTACCCTTTTTTCCCCAGCATCTTCTCTGCACCAAAAATGCTGCCTAGCTATTGGCCATTCAGCTTTTTATTAAACCAATCTGAAACGACAAATCTTCATATTGTACTAAAACATTATTTTACAACATTTCTCTCCATTGAGTTCTATTTTCTTACTCTTGTTTTGATTTCATTTCATTCATCTGTTTGTGTTCTTTGGAAAATTTTTCAGGAGTTTGTGTCCTTTTGGATACCTTTGGATGCCTTTATACTTTTTATTTTGAATTCCTTGTATAGAATTCCATCTATTTTACTTTCTTTTGAGGCCTTACTTTGAGATTCGCAATATTAGAATGAGTATATTGACTTGGAATTTTGTTTCTTGTGTTTTTTGTCACAAATTCTGCATCTGGGTTTAGATTATTGGACTTTTTAAATCACTCTTATTTTTTTTCAGTTGACATGTTTGAAATGTTCAAGAAAGACTATGCTATAGAAGGCTTAAGTTATTGTTTTTCTCTGCTATATTTGAAGTCTAGCTCAGTCATTAGACACTCAGCCCACTATGAAAATTTCAGTAACAGTCAAGCAAAAACCATTACCTATCAAATCCCAATGGTTTTATGAAGTAAAGGAATATTGACAGTACTGTGTATACTAAAATACTAGTTATTGTAGGTATAAGTGTAAAGTGACAGAATGAAAATGAAATTAGTACTAGATTGACAGAGGAAATGTAAAAACAGGAAAAATAAATAGAATGGGAAAACAGGAAGGGCAGGTAGGGGAAATGAAACAGTTCTGACTAAAAGTGAAATGAAAAAAATGCAATCAAATAACCTAAAACAGTCTAAGCTCTCGGAAGGATTAGACCCAAAGACCTTGTAAACCAGGTCAGCCTATGTTCTTTGGGAAATCCTATTAAAATGAAAATGAAGAAGTGTTCAGGTAGAGAGAAAGGATGAGAACAGAGCACATCAGACTTCCAACAGACTTATTGGAAGAAGTGTGAAGGCAGAGAACAGAATGAAATAAAGAGTCAAATTCAGTCCTACCTGCTTGCTGGTTCCAGCTTCAACTCTCAGTATTCCTTTCTGAGCTCCCAGATGCCATGCACATTCTGGCCTAGTCCTTCATGAAGTCACATCTCAGATTCTGGTTCCATCAATGTGTGGTCCTTCAAGGACAGGATCATAGCCACTGATCACAACTCTGGACACTTCTTTAGCAGTTGGTCAGTTGACCAATGATGGTCCCATCCTTAGGCAATCCTTCTTGATATCTGACTTGATGCTAGGAATTTGTTTGTATTCCCCTGTAGATAATTACTCCAACTAGAATTCCATCTTGCTGAATATATGAAGTTCTGAATCAAAGTTAATTTTCCACAGTTTAGAGACAATTCTCCAGCCAGATTTCAGATATAGTCCTTGCTCTTGGTTCCTATAGTATGATTCACAGGTGTTACAGGCCACAAAGATGCTACCAACTCAGCAGGGAGCTTCTTATATGGTGTCCTCAGAAGAGGGTTCACAAACTGCTCTCCTGCTGCTATTTTCATGCTTAGCTTTTCTCTCCACCCTGACTCTTTAAAGCATCTGTTCCTGAGGGCACAGTACTGATTTTCTAGGGCTCACTGTCTTTCTCTATGCCTCCTGCCATTACCTCTCATTGAAAAGAGAGTGCTGCACCTACCTCTTTATGACAGACTGGACATCTTCTATTTATGTTTTGCATTTCTACTGACATAAAAGATTTTTGACAATCATCCTCCTCTTCCAAAAGCTGTTAGCCAATTTTCTTCTGTTTAATTCTCTGGAGACTGGAGCAGACAACACCTTTGTGTTGCCCACTATGTTCTTCCTTTGCTGAAATCTGCTTCCACTTTTAATTAAGGCATGCTGGAAAGATAGTATTTGTACAAACGCTTATAAAAATCTGTTTGTGCAAAGTGTCATCTATCCGGGTGGAAGCACAAGCAGGAAAATAGCATCTTTGTGAATGTCAACAGCCCTGAGTCTCTGAGTGGCAAAGGCATATGAGTTGGGCTGGAAAAGCCAGACATTTACAGCTTTAAATCTTGTGAATTATGGGCTCATGGCTCCAGTCTTATGATTGTAGGATCTCAGAGCTTATTGGTCTGATCCTGAGGTACCAGCAATTTTCAAGCTAGGCTTTCAAAGCAGGGACTTACAGCTCTAAGCCTGGAGAGCCAGGGGTTTCTGGCTCTAGTTCTGCAAAACCAGAGACTTAGGGGTATAAGTTTCCATTTCCAGAGACTTACTGCGGTCTTGTCAAAACTGTTTTCCAAGCACCATTCAGCTGCTGTTACAGTTCCTGAGATTCAAGGGTTGGTGTCTTAGGTGCTTAGTCACTCTGAATGGCTTCTCTTAGTATTTTGAGCATTTTTCCTGCACCACAGTCTGTAGTTCTTCTGCTTGGTTCTTTTGCAGCCTCTTGTTTTCTGTAGTTTCACAGTTTGCTGAGTCTTGCCTTCTCGGTACTTCCATAGTCCTTTAGAGACCATAGTCTCCCCTCCCAGCTCTGCTCTGGAACTATTCAACCTCCTTTATTTCTTGGCACTGGATTGTGCCTGAAGCTGACAGCCCCAGGTTTTGTCTGTCCCGTGCAGCCAGCTCAGCCTGTTCTCTTTATAATAAAGGCCACAGGTGGACAGTAAGAGATTGTCCAGAAGAATGTGTTCATTTCTGCCTCATCTTCAACACAGGGAGGCAGTATACATGAGAGGAGTCTCTCAGACTGCCAGGAGGAGATTGAGAGGAGCTGTGCTTATACAGATAGTCTCTGATGTACACCAATGGTCATGTGCAGAGCAGCAGGGCCTCACCTCTGACAGGAAGGAGGCCAGCTGTCATGAGGTCCCCAGGAGTAGTAGGTAAGACCCTCTGCAGCAGTTTCAGACTAGACATACACTGTCAGCTGGAACTGTTTCACCCAGTAGAACATCACTGAAGCTCCATGATGGTTGAAGGCACTAAAACTACAGCAGATTCATACTGAGGGAAAGTGAGATTAAAACAGCAGCCTTGGTTATAGCTATTCCCATAGCTGGATAAGAGCTGTCTTTGGGCATCATTATCTATATCAGAGCTCATGTAGGTATCTGCACCTGTGGTGAGGTTTCTTGAAAAATTAATGGTTATTACTGATGAAAGCTGGAAGAAGTGGCTCTCTAATTGACAGCTACCATGCTACCTGTAAAATGGGAATGCTGGAGTCATGACAGTGGCTGGAATTTCAGAAACAGAAGCAATGCTGTTCACAGTCCCACTGGACTTGAAGACCATAACAGGGAGCAATGGTTGAGTAGGACCTGTTGTGGCCTAGTCCTGGTAGTCAGCAGGAGCTGTAGCAGGCATTTGCTACTGCAGCATATTGTGGTAGATGAGGAGCATCTGACAGCTATTAATCAGCAGAGTACTTGTTTGCTTCTCACAAAAAATAATAGAGACCACTTACAACCAAGACCCTTGCCACATACCAGCGGTTGGGTCCTCCAATCTGTCGCAAATACAGAAAAAGTTTTAGCAAAGTAAACAGCTCTAAGTGTTCTAGTTAAGCATATGCCTGCTGTATGCAAAGAACAATAAAGAGAAGGCCAGACTGTCTTGAATAATCATCAAAGGATAGCAGTAACTGGAGGTGAATTCAGAGTAAGGAGAAGGTCATATAGATAACATACGGTTGCAAGCGAACTATATGGAGTTTTGTGTGGACTCTGAACAGCACAGGGAGCAGCTGGAGGGGACTGAGCAGAGAAGTGGCACTATCTGGCTTGTTTTTATTGTTGATTGTTTTTTGTTTTTGTTTTTGCCAATATCATTTTGTTTCTATGTTGTACCAAATGCTCCAGAAGATTGAGGTAGAAGGAAGACTAAGAAAATGAAGCTAGTCAGTAAGAGTGGTGATGGTGAGACTGATAAGAAATTACTTTTACAATGAGGTGATAATTTGTTAAGTTATATATTTATATTTAAACATTGTTTTATTTATTCTTTGAAAACTTCATATAATATGTCTTAATTACATTCATGCCCCTCTCTCAACTCTTCCCAGATTCTCCTCTACCTCCCTACTCACTCAGCTTCATTATCTCCCTCTCCACTCTTAAATTTAAAACAAACACACAAAAAAAAGAACCCTCAAGTCTAGTTGGGATTTTGTCTGCCTGGAGCTTTTGTAGATACACACTGTGTATCCCTCTATTTATCTGCCATTACATGCCTGGAAAACATTGTTTCCTTAAAATCAGCCACTACCTCTAGCTCTTACAATCTCTCTATCCCTTCTTCCATTTAGATCCCCAAGATTTAGATGGCAGGACTGTGTTTCAGATGTACCATTTAGGGATAAGTATTGTCATGTCTCTTATTTTCTACACATTAACCAGTTATGAGTCTTTGTGTTAGTTGTCATCTAATTAAAGAAGCATCTTCTCTGATGAGAATTGAGTGACACACTGATGTGTGGGTATGGCAATATGTCATTACAAATCGTTTTATTGCTATGTACTTTAAGCAGAATAATAGCCCCTTCCCCCAGGGTCCATGATTATCTAAGCACAGGATCATGTCTACTTGACAGTGGCTGGTGGGGGTTCTATTCCATGAAATAAAATTTAAATCCAACCAAAAAGTGATTGGTTGCTCCCACAACATTAGTGCCACTGTTTCACTACTAGATAGATCTTTATTGTAGTTTACAGGGTACATAGTGATTGAGATTCATGATTACTTCTCTCCTCCTATAGTGTGCATAGCACCTTCCAGCACTACAAATGGTAGCCAGTAGGGGTGAAGCTTCTAGCTGAGAACCAGATAGATTTCTCCATCTTCTATGTGTTTATTCATACTGAGAAGCAGTATGACTACACACATACAAAACTACGTATGTGTTCCCCTGTGTCAACCCATGTTTCCCTGGTACTACAAATATCTTTGACCATTTTCTAACTTCAACATGATGCACACTTTAGGCCACACATTTCAAGGGTGTTCTGCACATTGCAGGAAGTTTTGTTTAATGTCTGGTTCTACTTTCATATTATAGTAATCTCCCCCAAAGCTGTGGTGACCAGATAATCTCCATCCTTTGCATATGTGCACTGTAGAGGGGTATCAGTCCCGGCTAAGATTCAGCACTTTGCATGACATGGCCCTCCTGGCTCAGACTGTTAAGGAAATTTGCCTGTTGTGCATTGTTCCTGTTAATCAGACCAATAAGGGTCCACATCCACCCAGTGTCGGGTCATATGTGAGAGAACGGGTCAAATTTTTCTAAAACCTATTTTCAGTATTCTTCAAAAGCACCCACTTTGTAGGGAAAAGGGGCTGGCTAAAGAAAACCACCCTGACCCTGGAGCCCAGAACTAGGGAAAGATGGCTCAGATCAGGGCAGAAGGACATACAGTTTGGCTCAGTCAAATCAGAGCCATCTCTGCCCCTGGCCAACTGACTTGTGAAACCAAACAATCACAGAGCAGGATAGTAGAACCCTGGGCCTGGGGTTGACTGCACCCCCTAGACCTCCTGTGTAAACTGCCCTGCCTAGTCAGTTAGAAAAAAGGCTCTTCTCTCCACCCTGGTACAGGCAGCTACTCTCCTGGACTCCTCTTTCCCAAACAAATCTTTTTCTCAAAAGAGTTTTGGGTGTGAAGATCTTCAGTCACTGGCATGGAGAAGATCCTTGCTGAGACATCCCCAGTGGACAAAACAAGAGAGAGCTGAAAGAGCAGAGCAAGGAGGAGCTGAATAGAAGATCTTTGCTGAGACGTCCCTCAGCGGACAAAGCAAGAAAGAGCTGAAAAGTAATACTTTTCTCGGAGCCGCAGATTGCTACACTTCTGCAGGGGTTTCCCCTTTTGCAGAGTGAAGCAAAAGAAGCAACATTTTAGGCCGGAGAAGCAGAGCTCTGCTAGGAAGCCCACTTAAGTGGCGGCTGAGCAAAGCTCAGCTGTAGCGGCTCTCTAGGAGAGAAGCAGGATTGCTATATCCTGCAGGGAGACCATCCCCTATCACACTAGGTATATCTTGACTTTACCGAACAGTCAGAATACTCTTCTCTGCTGAAGCAGTTCCAGGCCTGACTTTCCCGAGAAGTCAGAAAAATTTCCATTTTAGGGTTGGGCTGCTTCTTTGCAGTTCCAGCCATCATAGCTGTGCTAAACAGCTCCAGATATCCAGGACACCTTCAGGGCAGAGCTGTTGTTCTGAGCAGCTTGAGGTGTCCGGGATACCTCACCCTTCAGAGCTGAACTGTCTCCTTGCAGTTCCAGCTGTCAGAGCTGTCCTAAGCAGCTCAAGGTGTTGCCTGACTCCCCAGGTAGTCAGGACACCTTTCCCCAGAGTTGTTGCAACCAATTTACTTACATTGTTGGTGCTGAAACCCAGGACCAAACCCAGAGTTGTTTCAACCAATTTACTTACACACTTAGCACTACCAACCCACAATAATCTATAACATGTCTCCTTCCAAAGAACCATCTCTACCTCCTGAGGATATATCTAATGCATTATTTCAATTCTTGGATATAAAGTGGTCTTGCTTTATAAGGAGAGGAAATAGGATGGTCAAGGAGGACTTCTGGTCATTATTTGCAGTTATTTCTTCAGTGATGACTCCTGTCTCCTTCAGCCTTTACACATACTCCATTCCCCCAGGCAGGCTTTAACGGGTGGCCTCAGCTGAAAAGAATAAAAATGGGTAGAAAAAATTCTGTATCCAATCTGTGTTTAGGTGTTCTGGGTCAAGATCTGGAATGCACCTGAGGAACTGTTATTCTGACAGGGGCAGGAAAAACATGAGGAATGGCTAGAGGAAAATGTCTACAAAGGGAATAGTTCAAGATGAACCATTCCTATTAGGAGAGGCAACCTTTTAAGTCTAGGGGAAAATTGTTCTATTGCTGGTGCCTGTAGAGGAATAATTCTTGTCAGAATTGTGAAATAGATCATACTTTTTATGACAGTGACTCTGCCTACCTAGCTTGGTAATAGAAGAAACTGGTCTAATATTTTTGGGAAGAGTGGTGAGATGGGTCCAAACTCAACCGATTAACAAGCTTTCTTTCTTCCTCTGTTTTCCTGGCCCTGTGTGGTTTCATCCTAGTACATACATTCTCCTGGTGGTGAGAATCTGCTATCATTCACATAAGATTTCATTGTCAACATCAAATCTCCAAGAAGAGCCCTGATAAACTTTTTTAGTTGTGTCTGTACCTATGGATTCATCATGGTGTCACAAATCTTGACTAGTGAGAGTTCCACACAAGAACTCTTCTTTCAGATGGTAAAAAGGATAGGGCTTCCAGGAAGACAAATACAAGTGGTTCACTAGACATAGTTACAGTCTTGTGCTTTCTCTTTATTATAACACAAATCTTAAACGGTCTTATTAATAAAAAACTCAATGCCAGCTAGTGGGTTACACTCTATGGTCATTCTCTACCTATTCTCTATAGTCATTTATTATCCTATCACCATCCTTCCACTATACAACACTCACTTTCACTCTCCTCATGGGCATAACTATCCTATTTCCCTCTTTCTCCATCTTTATCTATTGCTTGAAACTCTGGCCATCATTAAAGATTGAATGCAAAAAATTGGAGACCATGCTAGAAATACTGGGATTTTCCTTTGGTGATGGAAGTGGAAGAATCTACAGAATCCAGTGGGCAAAGCAGAGTGTGGTGGAGCACACTCTCCTACCAGCACTTGTGAGGCTGAGGGAGGGGTTCCTGAGCTGCGTAGTAATATTCCTGTCTCAGAAAAAAATGTCAACCTAGCACACTCAGGAAATGTCTGACTTTACTTACCCTAATCATGTCAGTGTCAAGTGCCGAGCCTCTCTGCAGTGAGCACTAGTGAAACACAATGACAAGATGTGGGAAGCTCCTGAGGAAATCTAGCATTTCCCTAGCTATCCAGACAACAACACTGGGATCAGGTTAGTAGAGGCCAGGGCTTAGAACTGCCTCCCTCAAGTCTAGGGCTGTCACAGCAGGTCCTTAGGCCTTCATTTAGGGCAAAGCCTGTCATAATCTAATCAACATTACTGAATCTCTTCTGTACTCAGAAAAGTAATCAATGGACAAGCAACCAAGTACAAACTTATAATGAAGCCTCAAGAGACTCAAATCCATGTTGGCTTACTCTCCAGAAGAATGCTACCTTGCTTAAATATTGCTCACTGTCCCAACAGGTTACTTCTTACTGTTCTCTGTGTGTTTTTCTAAACCAAAATTGCACCAGAAATATGTAAATCAGAGATCAAATAATTCAGTGTGGCATCTTGAACTTACCAGGTTAAAAAGTAAATTTTCCAGTATAAGTTTTGGGTGACCTTAGCTAGTAAAAAATGGCTACCATAGTAGTGATCACTAAAGGCCTGTCTGTGTCTCCGTTGTCTTGGGGACGTCTACATTAGCTACATTAACAGTATCTATGGAATGCAAGTCTGCATGATTCAGCTCATCTTTTCTTTACATATATCACACAAATATTAGTCAATGTTAAACATCAATACACCAAAACCACCTGAAGAATTTCAAAATATACCCATGTCACATACCATCCTCATAAATGCAGCTATAATTTTTTGACAGAAAGAAAAAATTTAATTGACTGAAAATGTCCCCAGTAATTTTATAACCATCCAAGCTGAGGATATCAGGCATATGTTAAAACTTGTATTTAATCTTAGTAAGATATTGTTATGTGTCAAGTAGTGCACTTACAAGTGTCTTATTCACTTTTCATAACTGTATTAGTATTTTAACCCATTTTAGAGGTTAATTGAACTTAGATGAGTTAAACTTCCTTGAATAAAATATGATGTTTGTTTTAGAAATAGAAATTTGTATCTGATCTGTGTACTAAAAATTCTACATGCTTAATAGCCATTATATTCTATTTCCCACCATATTACGCTAGTTCTAAACTAATAGGATTATGAGGACCAATTCTAAAATAGCAGCCATCAACTGTCAATAGTTTTTCAGCTAGGGATAGGTCCCCTTGAGCCTCTTCCTCCTCCATGCAGGAATGGTGACCGTCTTGGCCTTGGTCAAGTCTTGTATAGGCAACGACAGCTGCTATGAGCCTATGAGTTCATGGAGAACATGAATTCACAGAAAGCATTGTCCTGTTCAGAGACATTCCTGTAGCGGTGCTGCCTAACCTCTGGCTCTTACCTTCTCCTGTGTCCCTCTTCTGTGAGGTTTCCTAGTTCTTGATATTGGGTGTGATTTTAATTTGCACTTCTCTGATTATTAGTGGCACTGAGAATTTTTCATATGTCAATTGACTCATATCATATTTTGTTAAAAAGAATGTTTATTTAGGTGTTTTCTTCTCTTTCCTTCATTCCTGGGGATGAAAACCAAATCCTCTTGTTTGCAGGACATATGTTCTACCACAGAGTTCATCTCCAGCCTGTGCCTGCATTTTAAACTGAATTGTTCTAAGTTATTGTTCTTTTCTGCTGCTATTTGATTCTATATGCAAATTAGATATAAACATTACTTTAAATTTATACTTTATTTTCTCTCATACTATCTATTGTCTCTATACTGGGTGTTTTGAGATTATACTTGTATCATTTCCCCTTTCCTTCTGCCCCTCCTGTTTTATTTCCTTTGCTGTGCAGAAGCTTTGCAGTTTGATAGCATTCCATTTCTCTATGTTTTATTCCCTGTATTTTCTCGAGGTACTTTCATAGTTTCAAGTCTTAAGTTTAAGCCCTTAATCCATTTTGAGTTGATAGTTGGACTCAGTGTGAAGTAAGTGTCTAACTCCAGCATATGGATACCCCTTTTTCTTAAAGCCATTGATCTCTAATACCATTCTTCCCCAATGTAGGTTCTTGGCACCTTTGTCCAGAATCAGTCAATTATATGTGTATGGATTTACTTCTGGTCCATATTTTCTACTGTGCCACACCGTGAGCCTGCTTTTGTGCCACATATTTATTTACTGTGGCTTTCTGGTACATTTTGTGAGTCAGCTAGTCTGATGCCTCTGATTTTGTTTTGGAATATTTGGGGAATATTTTGGTGTTACTGCCACAAAATTTAGTTGACTTTTCAGATATTTATGATTTCAAAAATTTCAGAATTTTTCTGTTTCTGTAAGCAATACATATCCTGAGGGTTTTGACAAGGACTTCATCTACTATACGGATAATTTCAGGTAGTATGGGCACATTGATGGTATAAATTTCCCTAAACAATGAGTATAGAATTCTTTTCATTTGTGTGACCTTCACTTTCTCTTGTCACTGCTTTACCAGTTTCCTTAGAGATCTTTTTTTTTAAATTTTTTTATTTTTATTTTGCAATACAATTCAGTTCTACATATCAGCCACAGATTCCCTTGTTCTCCCCCCTCCCGCCCCCTTCACCTTTCCCCCAGCCCACCCCCCATTCCCACCTCCTCCAGGGAAAAGCCTCCCCCAGGGACTGAGATCAACCTGGTAGACTCAGTCCAGGCAGGCCCAGTCCCCTCCTCCCAGGCAGAGCCAAGATATCCTGCATAGGTCCCAGGGTTCAAACAGCCGACTCATGCAATGAGCACAGGACCCGGTCCCACTGCCTGGATGCCTCCCAAACAGATTAAGCCAATCAACTGTCTCACCCATTCAGAGGGCCTGATCCAGGTGGTGACCCCTCAGCTATTGGTTCATAGTTCATGTGTTTCCATTCATTTGGCTATTTGTCCCTGTGCTTTATCCAACCTTGGTCTCAACAATTCTCATTCTCGCTAATTGGACTCCCAGAGATCCACCAGGGGCCTAGCCATGGATCTCTGCATCCAGATCCCTCAGCAGTTGGATGAGGTTTCTAGCACAACAATTAAGGTGTTTGGCCATCCCATCACCAGAGTAGGTCAGTTCGGGCTGTCTCTCGACCATTGCCAGCAGTCTGTTGTGGGGGTATCTTTGTGGATTTCTGTGGGCCTCTCTAGCACTTTGCTTCTTCCTATTCTCATGTGGTCTTCATTTACCATGGTCTCCTATTCCTTGTTCTCCCTCTCTGTTGTTGATCCAGCTGGGATCTCCCGCTCCCCCAAGCTCTCTTTCCCTCGACCCTCGCCCTTCACTACCCCTACTCATGTCCAGGCTGTTCATAGACATGGTTTTAGTTACTATTACAAATGAGATAATTTTCTTATTGTTTTTTCAGAGTTCACTTTTAGCATATAGAAATGTTATTCTTCATAGTGGTTTTGTATTCTGAAACTTTATTGAATTTATTATTTTAGATATCCTTCTCATGGAAAATTAAAATTTTTAAATAAGATTATGTAATCTGCAAAAGGAGAAATTTTTACCTCCTCCCTGCCACTCATATGTCTTTATTTCTATTTCTTGCCTAAATACTCTGTTAGGACTTCTGTGCTAAAAAGTGGAAATGGGTATTTTTTTAACTAAAAAAATGCATACAATATACTTTGCTCATGTTTTTCTTTCCCACTGTGCCTTCTAGTCCCTCCCCATCTCCCTATCCACCCAACTTAATTCTTGATCTGCCCCAGATCTGAGAGAAAAAGCTTCCAGCTTTTGCTTATGTAGGCAAATTTCTAAGTGGTCTCATTAAATAAAAAACAGGGAGCCAAATATAGGGGTGAAATCCTTAGAGACCAGGGAAATAGGAATAGCCACCAGATAACCTTACCTCACCAGGCCACAGCTTCCAAAGTGCCATGACTTCCTATCTACCCAGGCTTTTATTGCCTTGCTGTTCTGCCCTTTCATTAGCCCAGCT
Organism: Peromyscus eremicus; assembly: GCF_949786415.1. Lineage (NCBI taxonomy): Eukaryota > Metazoa > Chordata > Mammalia > Rodentia > Cricetidae > Peromyscus > Peromyscus eremicus. The sequence goes on along the minus strand of NC_081426.1, from coordinate 3,273,960 downwards.
ACCCCACTTCCTTTTCACTGCCTGTCTGTACAGACCTCCAGGTCTCTATGGTTGGTACTGGGATTAAAGATGTGTGTCACCATGCTTGGCTTTGTTCTCTAGTATGGCCTTGAACACACAGAGACCCTGCTTACCAAGTGATCAGATTAAGGGCATGTGCTACCACTGCCTGATTTTCGTGTTTACTTAAAATGACTTGCTATTTCCTCTGATCTCCAGGCAAACTTTATTTATTAACATAGAAATAAAATATCACATTTCAGCACAAATAAAATATCAACACATTTTCCCTTTTTTGTTTAATAAAAATAAAAAATAAAGTTATAACTAATATAAGAAAAACTATATACAATAAGTTCAATAACTATATACAATATATACAAGCAATAAATATGTCAACAATGTCTAGTCCATTTGCATTTGACAAACCCAGAGAAAATATTCCATTATCTATCCTATTTTGGTAAGTACAAAATGTACCTGATTCACTTTCTATCCTAACATATATTACTAACAGAGAACTATCTTATAATGTCTTTCAAATATATATATATATATATATATATATATATATATATATATATATATATATACTTTACACCTCTTAGTGAGTTTTGTTTCTGAAATTTCTTAGCAAGGAAAATTGTTACTACAACTATTTAATCTTCAACTCCCTCAGAGACCCAAGAAGGAAATAATATTACCTAGTGAAACAGGAAGTGCAAACAAGCAACTTCCAAAAAAATGTGAGTTGACAGAAACAGCCAGCTGCCTGGATACTGTTCTGTATGCTGTGAATATGTGTTACTCTGATTTGGTTGATAAATGAAACACTGATTGGCCAGTAGCCAGGCAGGAAATATAGGTGGGGTAAGCAGACAAGGGGAATTCTGGGAAAAGGAGGTCTGGGGCAGGTGACACCAGCCCACCATCCAGGGAGCAGCATGTAATGGCACACAGGCAATGCCACAGAATATGTGGCAACATATAGATTAACAGAAGTGGGCTGAGTTTAAACGTAAGAGCTAGTCTAATGGCTAGGCTAATGGCTAAGCAGTTTTAATTAATATAAGCCTCTGTGTGTTTACTTGGGTCTGAGCGGCTTTAGACCAGGTGGGACACAGGAAAACTTCCAACTATATGCTTATTCTGCATGGTTTAGTTGTTTGTGTTTTGTTTTGTTTTGTTTTGTTTTTCCATGCTAAGGTGTATACCCTCTTCTGATCATGAATTCTTCTCTGGATTTCATTTCTGCCTAAAGTTTCCTTTGTATCATTGTTTTGAATTCCTTTCAGGTAACTGATGAATTCCCCTCTTTTATGGTCAGTTACTAGGGAGTTTCCACACTAGTAGATGTGCTATCACTGCATTGTATACTTTGTGTTCTCTCCTTGATTTATGTGAACCTGAAGGTGACCTTTTCCTAACAGTGACTTTCATAGAGAGACTTTCACCTGAAAATTGGTCTTACAGTACTTCCTAGAAAGGTTGTGATACTTCTAGATACTTCTAATTCCAAACAGATGCAGAGGAGTAGCCTCTGGGCCGCTGTGATCAACACCAACAGTGACATAGCTGCACAGTCAATGCCAGTACAATGGCATGATAATGTCCTTGGTGTCAACAGATTTTGGAGGGATATGCTCGTTTTCTTCATGGTAAGAAGACTTAAGAAAGGGACACACCTCTTGGTGTTAGTTTTAATGCAGCCTACAAGCACTTTAGTAGAGCCAGATTCTCGGGTGCAGGTGATCTGAGTAGCAATGAAACAAGTGTCCTAGGCTAGGTTTCATATGCCTACTATCCTACTCAGTTTTGGTGTGCAGCATCACACCCTGAGACAAGGAGACAAGTTCAAATGTAGATGGTGTACAGAGCTGACATTGGAGACCATGAAGCACTACACAGCAGCTCAGCACCTCCTCAGCAGATTGTATCACAACTCTGATCCTAGGAGGCGGGACACAGTACTGGAGTGACTGTTGAGAAAACTGTAGGTACAGGTCAATAATCAGGTCAGAGCTGCAACTTGGAAACAAAACCCAACAGGGCACTGTAGGAACTCAGGTCTTGGAGGATGAGGCTCTGGGTAGTGATAATGCTGGACAATGGAATGTTAGTTGAACCCCAGACTCTGTGAGCTGAGATGCAGCAGCATCAAAGACCCCAGAGTGGTGAATTCAGAAATTTTATGGGTGCTTGTAAACAGAGAACACCAAAGAACTGTCTCCAAAGGAAAGGGGTACAGGATTTGTTCTACCTATAGGAAAAGGTTCTCAGTTAGCCAACACTCAGTTTCCCTAACACATAGGGTACCCTGTAATGTCAGTTTTACGGTATTAAGCTTAGCTCAGCTCAGCTCAGCCAAGGCAATGACTGTCTTAGGCCCAAGGCATATGACTGCTCTGAAATTTACTTTAGAAGCAGGGTGCTGCCGAAACCTATGCCTGGGGAGAAGGCTATCACTGCGTTGGTCAGCCACACCACTATTTTCCTAGGTCAGTTCATTCACAGGAATGCATGACTGCTTGAGGTAGTCAAGTCATTATTATCACAGACAGTGTATATAGCTTGACCTCAGACCCTAAGGCAAGAGGCAGCATTAGCTGGGAAATGGAAATAGAGTACCTTGGTTCACAACTGGCTTGGGTAAGAAATAGACAGCAACTTGGCTTAGAAATGGCAGTTTACCAAACAGGAATCATTTTCACCAGTGGCTAAGCCTCAGATGGAGAAGGGTACAGTGCCGTTGACCCTGAAAGCTGGCAAGACCCCAGTAATTTCCCTGATTTCAAGATGGAGAAGTGCAATAGCCTTGCAGGACACCTTACAAGATCATTGTTAGCTCCTGATCTCAGAAAAACAAATAAGGTGGACTTCATGCAACCACCCTGTGGACTTAGTGCCTGTGAATATTCTGCATAAAAGATGATATCATCAGAAAATTTACTTTTTTTCTTTCTTATTAGCATGCCTTTTCTCTATGTCTCTCACCTAACAGTTTTGGCTAGAACATTTTTATCATATTTAAGAGAATCATGAAAAATGAACATTCTTGTCCTGTCCCTAATCTTAAAGAACAGTCAGGTTTTTTTGCTGTTGAGCTGTCAGACATAGGCTTATCATATGTACCTTGCATACAATCTCTGCTACAATTTCAATAGGCCATACCCCCAAAGCTCATGCATTAAAAGCATGATGCCAGTTTGTCAAAATTAATAATTAATAAGACCTTTAAGAGGTGGAGGATAATGACACTTCAAAGATGTTTACAGTCTTCCCTGGAAAGGAATGAATAGAAGATGCCAGTTGTTCCCACAACATGGTTGTTAGAATAAAGCCCAACTCCTGGTCTCTAGTTTCCTGTCTCACATGTGATCTCCTCACAGGACTTACTGCCTGCAAGATGGCATCTGACATGATGTGACTCTTCCCTGGTAATCAGACCAAGAGCCAACACCATGTACTTTGGATTTGGAGCCTCAAAACTTGAGGTATATATTTTTTCTTTGTGTAGTACCAAACCTCAAGTATTCTTTTAAAGCAGCACAAAACCACAAGTAATGACTATTATATTAATGAGCATTGCATTTTATGAAACATTCTTTCTGCATCTATTGAAAGGATTCTATGACTTTTTTCATCCTTCATCTTAAAAATGTGATGTATAATATTCTTTAATAGGAATAAGTGGAGCCATCCTCATACCTTGGGATAAACCTCACTTGGTTATTGTGAACACTTCTAATGTACTCTTGAAATGAAGTTTTTCATATTCTGTTGATGAGAAGGAGAGGTATTGTCCTACTGTTTTTGTATATTGTAGTATCTTTATATGGTTGCAGTGTTGGATGATGTTAGCCTTGTAGAAAAAATTTGACAAAAATCACTCCACATTAATTTTTTTTCAAATAGTTTAAGAAGATATATCTAATTATTTATTTGATTTTTTGAGGGAGGTTGCATTATGTAACTAACGTGAGCTTGAACACATATCCTCCCACTTCAATCCCCCAGTACCTGGGGTTATAAGCATGTGCTACTCTGCCCAGATCTCTATTTTCTAACAGAGAAAGTGTTATTATTTTATTTCATCATCTAAGGAAAAATATTGCTGCCGCATACAAACCCATTTGCAGGGTTTTACAAAGTGTGTCCCTGATTGGGTTAATTTACACATACATTAGGTTCAATGTCCTATTCTGTGCATGTATATAGCATGCAATGACCAAACCCAGCCTCACTTTTCCTTTTCCTTTTGCACCCTGACCCCCATATCCACTTCCCAGTCTCTAGTGACTACTGTGTTGTTTCCTATCTGATCTTATTTTAGGTTTCCAACTGTGGGAGAATATGTGGTCCTTGCCTTTCTGTGTCTGGCCTAGTTTACTAACATAATTGCCTCCAGTATGATATATTATCTAAAATGAAATAATTTGGTTCTCCTTTTGTATATATACTCTATCTTCTTTGTAGTATTCATGTATATGCACACACACAAACACACACACATATTCTGTGTTGATGAATAACCAGGCTGAATCCATATCTTAGCTTCTGAGAGGAATGCTACAGTAAACAAGTGTATGTATGTAACTCTTTGTATACTGATTTTGTTCCCCCTGAGCATTTATTAGAACTTGGATAGCTAGGCTGCTCTGTTCTTAAGTGTTTGTGGAAGCTCCATACTTTTCTTATAATGATGATACTAATTTCCATTCTCATTCACAATGTGTAATTGTCCATTCTCCATATCCTCATCAACATTCATTACTTGTTTTATAATATCTATTCTAACTGAGGTGACATAGTATTTTGTTGTTTTGAGTTAAGCTTCCCTGATGACCAAGTATATTGAGACATTTTTCATATATGTTTTGTCATTTGCATTTTTCTTTGAGAAGTACATATTCAGAATTGAAAAGAAGGTTCATCAGATAAAGTGCTTCTCACCCAAGAGTGGTGGCTGCATTTCAGATTCCCAGAATCCATACACAAGTTGGGTAGGTGTGGTGGCTGTCCTCTAATTCCTCCATATGGGAGCAAAGGACAGTGAATCCACAGGACAAACTGATTGGCCAGGTTGACTGTAATGGTGATCTTTAGATTCAACATGAAACTATGCATCAAGATATAAGGTGGAGCACAATTGGGGAAGATACATGCATACTCATGCACATACACATACTCACCTGAATTCACAAAAATGTGCCTTTTCAAACTGTCTACCCACTTTAACTGGATAATGTTTTACATTTTTGGGTTATTTATATATTCTAGTTATTAACCCACTGTCAAATGAATAGTTGGCAAGTACTTCCCCACATTCGGTGGGCTATTTCTTCACTCTCCTGTTTCTTGGCTGTGCAGAAACCTTCTAGAATGCACTCGCATTTGTCAATGTTTCTGTTCACTATGCTTTTGGAGTCCTATCCAGAAAATGATTTTTCTGAATCACGGTCTAGAAGTCCTGCCTATTATTTTTTTGTTTGTTTCTTTCTAGTCCCTTTTTGTTCATATCCTATATTTGGGTCTTTAATCTTTTGGAATTGAATTGTGATTTAGGGACATATTCAATATTTCTTTAGGTCACCAAACTTGTAGCATTGTGAGAGTAATTTCTTGTGATCCTTTGGATTTTGATGGTATCAGTTGGTATACCTTCCCTTTCATTTCTCATCTCAAATAAGCAGTCTCTGACTTTTTCTTCACTAATCTGACAAAGGGCTTTTCTGCTATGACTTTACCAAATCTCAGTTTGGGTAGTTTTGTTAAAATTTTTATTTATTAATTGGTAATTTTATTTATTAACACAACATATTTAGAGCATGTCCACCTTCCAATCTCCCATCCAGTTCCTCCCCACATCCCTCTGCCAGCTTTATTTTCTCCCAGTCTTCTTCATTCTCCTGTCTTTTTTTATAATTCTTCTTCTCCTTCATCTCCTCTCCCTTCTCTCCTCCTTCTCTGCTTTTAACCCACCAAGTCTAATTAGTGCTACCCATATTTGCATGTGTGCATGGTGCCAGCCATGAGCACCCACCATGAGCTGCACTGCTGAAGAAAACTGATTTTTCTGTTTTCCAGCTTCTAGTTTGCTTGATTCTGCTCTGATCCTCACTAATTTCTTCCTTCTGCTAACTTTATGCTTAGTTTGCCATTCTTTTATTCTAGTTTCTTAAGCTACAAAGTGAGATTATTTGTGATCTTTGTTCTTTCTGCATATGGTGCTTATCACATTATATCACTGGTTTAGGACCTGCATTCAATAACTTTACACAGGCTGTGTTTACACTTTAATTTCTCTCAAGTCTGTTTTTATAACTTTTTAAAACTTATTCTATAGCTCATTTGTGATTTTGGAGCATGCTTAACTTTAGAATATATATATATAGTTTCCAAAAAGTAATTATTTATACCTTTATGTATACCCCTTTGTGATCTGAAAAGTTACTTGATATGTTTCAATCTTTATAAATACTTAAGATCTGTCTTGTAGCCTTATCTCTCCTTGGGAATGTTCATGTGTACCAACAAGATTATACATAGTCTGCTCCTTTTGGATAGAATCCATATTTCTAGTAGATTCATTTGTTTCAAAATTTGATTTTAGCACAAAATTTCTCCAGTGATTTTTCTGTCTCTAAGATTCTCTATTCCTTGTTAAAATGTAGATATTGTAGGCCCTCCCTGCAGCCCACACCTCTCCTCAGATCACTTAGCCATTGCTTTAGGAACATAAATGTTGCAATGTTGTGACCATGTATATTTTTATTTCTTTATCATTGTGTATTAACCTTTTACTGTTTTTTAAAGTCTCTTTTCCTGATGTAAGTGAAGATATTTCTGTTCTATTTCAGATTCTGTTGAAATAGATTTTCCTTCATTCTTCACTTTCATTCTCTGTGCATGGAGGCTTTACTGGTAAAGTGACTCTCTACATGCAATGTGTGATTGGATCTTGTTCTTTAATTCTTTTGTATTCTATATGCCTTTTAATTGGAAAACATAATCCATATGTATTAAAGATTTTTTTCTTTTTTCTTTATGTATGCCTATATGCCACATGCATGCCTGGTGGTCCTGGAGACCAAACAAGTGTGTTAGACTCCCTAGAGATGGTACTTGTGAGCTGCATGTCTTAAGTCCACTGCCAGAGCAGCACATTTTCTGAACTGTCAAGCAACTCTTCCAGCCCCTCCTTGATCTCTAAATATCATTTCCCTTACATAGATGTCTAGCATTTAAGGAGGATACATCTTCTCTCCTTCGCAGGTGTTCTTCAGTAGTATTATTTCTTTATTATAAATACAGACTTCACTTTAGTATACATCTAGTATTGCTTGAGATGGGCCAGTTAATCATTACCCAACAGGAGCTCTTGATATTTGCACTTACTATTTTGGTTGTTGCTTCCTCTCTTATGTGGCTAAATGGTCTTACTTGTGCTACCTGGTCTGGTGGAACTACTAGCTGGACTCAGGTATTGAGAAGGTTTGGAGGCTGGTCTCTTCAATAACCTCTGAGCAGGGTTGTAGGTTCTTTCCTGCTTAGACAATGATATTTGAAGTATGTTAGGCAAGGCTGCATGATGAGATCCAGGTTTGTGTGGAGTGTGTAGTTGCTAATTAGTCACAGTCATAGGCAGAGCCAGAGACTGTACACTGGAAAAAAATGTATGTGCACATGCTTCTGAGGCTAAAGTGGGCTGAATCAAAACATGTGTTTTATGGGCATTGCTTGATAGTTGGGAGCATACAGTGTTAGGTTCTCCTCTGGAGGACAACTTATCTTCACTTGCTTGCTGGTCTGAAAAAAATCCATATAAAAACCAAAATTAAGTTGGAATACCATCTGCACCTCTGAAGTTGTGCAAAGATAGATGAACCTTTCACATGTGATTACATGTGAACATTCAGGTGCTTCCACATCTAGATTTAATTTGGCACCCAGTCCACCATTGACTGCATGTAAGCCCGAACATTAGTGCATGACTAATTGCTGTCCTGAAGAAGCTCCTCAACCAGAGGAGAACTAATAATTGTTTATGACTTGTATGAAGAAGCTGACTATGGATTCTATTTGAAAAGATACATGAATACTCTATGCTTCATCCTTTTGGGAGTCACTGAGGTGATTCTTCCATTGGCAGAAATGCACACTGAACAAGGTGCATGCATTGATCATTGTGGTCTCCACCCCCATTGTTTCTAACTGAGCCTGGGTAAGATAGTCTTACAGTATTCCCAGTAAGTGATGTTCCTCAGAAGTGCATGGGTGTGTGGTGGCCTCCATAGTTTGTTATGTTTGACTACTTGGTCCCCAGTTGGTGAAACTGTTTGGGAAGGGTTAGGAGGTGTGGCCTTGTTGGAGGAGGTGTGTCAGTGGAGTGAGCTTTGAAGTTTTGAAAGACACACACTTTTCCCATTGCTCTCTCTCTCTGACTCCTACTTGTACTCAGGATGAGTTTTCAGCTGTTCTTGTCACCATACCATTGCCCCACCATGATGGAGTCTAACTCTCAGAAACTATAAATCCAATAAAAGGCTTTTTTTAATAAGTTGCCTTGGTCATGACATTTTGTCACAACAATAGAAAAGTAAGCAGGACAGGTGCCATCAAGGAGTGACTGATATCCTTGAGTGACTTGCAAGAAAAACAGTTACAAAGCTGGACCTAAATGATGAAAGAGATAAGAGCTAGTAATAGTTTCTCCAATACATGCACACACACACACACACACACACACACACACACACACACACACACACAATGTTATCAAAAGTTGTAGTAATAATATATTAGGAAATCTTTTGAAGAGATACTAGAAAGTCAAAAAAGCTTTACTTAGCAGTAGAAAAGTAAGAAGGCATCACATAATGAAAGAAATCTCCAGCATGGAGAAAGAACAAAGGCATTATTCTAAAAATGAAGCAACCAATATATCTTCTAGCAGTCCCCTTCTCTCTCCTTTGTTGTGGTCCTGCTGAATTTTGCTGAGGCATTTCTCAACAGATTGATTTGCCAAACTATAATGTATTGTGTAAGTGCCTCTTACTATTCATTATATTCCAAATAACTGTCAAAATCATATGTTAGCTCCTTCTGCATTTAGAAGAGTTCTTTTAAAACATTAAAGAAATCATAATTAAAGTGAATCTCTACTGGATTGCATTGATCTTTCATGCTGAATTAAAATTATTTCTGCAAGTAATCAGAACAACATGGTAAGTGTACACTGACATATGGAGTGTCAGGGAGTTGAGTATTTAGTTTCAGGTACTAATACATATCACCAGTGCATAGTTGCTTTCATATTTGACACCTAGTCCACCACTAAAGACAGGTATGACAGAAATTTCCTTTACAGCTAATTGCTGCCCTGCAGAAGCTTCTCAACAAGAGAAGAACTAGTAGGAGTTTATGTCCTGTGTGAAGGAGGTGGTAGTGATTCCAGCCTGGGAGATCCATACATATACAGTGTAGTCCTTCTGTGGCATTAGTGACTTCGACCATCCTTGCTTAATTTTAACAGAAGAAAAAATGTACAGGAATATATGCTACTTTTAAAATATATACTCAGTATGTGTAAACAGTATTTTCTAGTTTCTGTTTTATATTTTTCAGTAGTTTGGAGAGTGATTTTGATCTTCTTATAACTTCATGTCATATGATAGATATAGAGATCTGATACATTGTTATGAAAATGGTCTTTATAAAAGAGATTATAATGTAAAAAACATTGCTAAGAATAATAATAATAATATAAAAACTACCATGGCAGCATGAGAGATGTTTATTGTTGTCTGATGCTATTTATAGATTTTATGGGTTTTTGTTTTGTTGTTTATCAGCCTACTCTCTCTGCTTTTCAATAGTGGAAAGATTGTATCTAATTCTAAATGCATTAATATTCTTTAGACTTGCAAAATTTCTGTATCCACTGCACCACATACCTGAAAATGTTCTGTAGTTGAAACTGCTTTTTTTAAAAACAACTTAAAGACCATAATAACAATGAGCTTACTTATCTATAACATTCAGTTAGGCATCTGGCACATTCCAGATAATATTCTGAACACTATATGGACTCATCAGGTTATATTTAGGGATATATATATATATATATATATATATATATATATATATATATATTAGCATAAAATAACAATTGAGGAAAAAAAGGCAATGAATTTGAAGGAGAGCAAGAAGTGGTTATATGGGAGGATTTGGAGGGAAGAAAGAGAAGGGATAAATATTGTGATTATATTATAATCTCAAAAATAGAAAAAAATGGAGTAATTGGGAGTAGTTCATAGAAGCAAACCTTGAGAGAGTTGAGCTGCTTTACAAGGACTTAAAAGATTTCCAGAGCAAGAAAGTGACACTCACCCCCAACTCAAATATCATAAGAAAAACAGAGCAGTTAATAATGACTGAGTTTATGATAGTAAAAATACCCTTTTTTAAATGTATTAAACAACAGTTTGTACAAACTAAAATTTCAACAATTCAATTATTATTGCCCATTGAATAACAAAATGAAAGGTGTAAAATTCTTCAAGACACATGAATATAGAAAAACACATTTCCAATTAGCATATGGGTAAAAGGAAAATTTCTCAAGAAAAACCTGCAATATTTAAAAAATGAATTTTTCAAAATACATATGATATACCCAAAATAGCAACTAGAGAGAATATGTAGCATTACTACATAAGAGGAGAAGAAGCAAAAATCAGTCACCTATGTTGTGTAATTAGGAAGCAAAAACAGTAAGAAAAGTCATAGCAAATTAAGTCCATGAAAGCAGAAGCAAAGAAATGAGTGCGTGTGTGTGTGTGTGTGTGTGTGTTTATGTGTGTGTTATGTATGTTTATATGCATGTTTGCCTGTGTTTGTGTGCATGTGGAGGCTCAGAGTTAACAATGAGTGTCCTCTTCAATTATTTCTCTTTTAATTTTGTTGAGATAGGGTGATTGAATGAATGCACAGCTTGCTGACTCAGCTAATCTTACCTAGACAGCTTCCTTCAGGTCTGTCCTTCTTCTGCCTCCCCAGTGCCAGGATTACAGATGACCACCACGCCTACCAGGACTTTTTGTGGGTTCTGAGGGTTCGAGACACTTATGAAACAAGCAATTATCCACTGACCCATGCATCCAGACTCCATGATGAACCTTGAAAAGATTGATGAAGTCAATGTTCCCTGGCCAAGTATGTAAGAAAAAAATAAATAAAAGCAAGAAGACACAAATTACTGTTATATGCAATACAATGGGGACCCTCACTACTAATCCCATGGATGCTAAAGGGTAAATAAGGAAATCTTATTTTACAAATTTTTGTCAATAAATTTGAAAGCCTGAGTGAAATGGATCAACTCATTTAAAGACACAGCCTGACAAACTCATAGCAGAATAAGTAGACACACTGAATTTTCCTGTGTTTATTAATGAAATTCAGTAAACAATTTAAAATCTCCTAACTCATTAAGCACTAAGTTCAGATTCATTCACTATTTCATTCTACTAAACATTTAAGGACTAAATTACACTAATTATTCATAGTATCTTCCAAAAGGCATAAGCAGAGAGAGAATACTGACTCATTCTATGAGGCAAATATTACTCTCTAATACCAAAAATATACAAAATCATACAAAAATATTGCCAGAAGAATAAAGATAAGTGTCTCATGAATATAAAAGTACAGAAATATCCTTAGAAATAGCAAATCAAAAGTAATCATGCTTTAAAAAATTGTAGAAAATGTCCAAAATGTTTTTATTCATTCAATGTATTTATGTTTAGTTCAACACGTAAGATTTGGTTAAAGTAATGTATCACATAAAGAGGATAAAGAAAAAAAGTACATGATCATATTAGCAGACACACATTTGACAAAATCTAAAACTCACTCATGATAAAAATTCACAACAAATTCACAAAGCACTGTAGTCCTGGCCAGAGCAACTTGTCAAGAGATACATCATCTAAATTGGAATCGTGACAAACTGTCACTGTCAGATTCCATGATCTTGATAGAGAAAGCCCTGAAAACTTCACCGTAAAGCTGTTGGAACTAATAAATTCAGGCAAGTTTTGAGATGAAAAGTCAGCACACAAAAAGATCCATTTTTTTTCACATATATGTCAAAAAGACATCTGTTCATAAGATTAAAAAAAAACCCTACCTTATATATGACATAAAAATATAGGGAGCTATCTGAAAAAGATATCAAGAGAACAATTTCATTTATAACAGCTACAAAAAATACTGAGGAATACATTTAATTATGAATGTGGGAGAGCTCTACAATAAAAAATATAAAACATGGGTAAAAGACATGGAATATCTTCCATTTATTTCTGTCTTCTTTAATATCAATAGATTGGAATAATTAATATTGTTAAAATGTCATAGCATACAAGGCAATCTATAAACTTAATACAAGTCCTATCAAGATACCAAAGTCATTCTTTATAGAATTATAAAATTGTAACAAATTAAAATGTCTTTAAGCATTAGAGTAGTTTATAATCTTCATATTTGGGACTCCTAATGTAGAAAGGGACTCCAGCCATTAGTGAATCATCATCTAAGTGATTTTCTCCAATATTCTGGCTCTACCTTTTTGTGTGTTCATGTTTTCACCTTCCAACAACTTCTTCAATGTAAGCTAGTATGAGAGAAAAGACAAAAACCTCTACCTTATATATGAAATAAAAATACTTCCCAATGAGTTGAAACAAGCCACTTTTGATCATGTGGCCACTATTCGAACAGAGATGCCTGCCATATACTAAATACTTAAGTTGGACTTTTGAACCTATTATTAGGGAGAGTGAAATTACTGCTATAATTTGAATATAATTTCTCCCTTCCAAAACTCATGTAGAAATTTGGGCTTGGAGTTTAGAAACATGGCTCGGTGAGTAAGTGCACTTGTGGCACAAGCATGAAGATTTGAGTTCTTGACAAGAACCCACCTAAAACCTGAGCACAGCTATGTGTATGCCCATGACAGCAGTGATATGAGAGGCAGAGATAGTACCATTCAGTGTTTGCTTGCCATCACCCTAGCTCTAGGTTCTGTGGGAGGACACTGTCTCAAAGGAAAAAGACTAAGGCTGATAGAGCAGGAGACCTATTGTCTCTGTCCTCTGAGTGTGTGCACATGTTGTACACATCCCCAAATACAGGAATGCATGCACCACACATAAGTACATAGCACTCTACACACAGATACACATACACTGTGCACACACACACACACACACAGCAGAAGACTCAATATTCTTTGTCCTCTATGAGTGTGTGCACATGGTGTACACATCCCCAAATACACAAGTACATACCACACTACACAAATACAGGAATACATGCACCACACCTAAGCATAACACACACATGCATGTGCACACACACACACACACACACACACATACACACACACACACATATACACTCTATACACACGCAAACACTGAAGTGACTGGAGAGATGGACTTAGTGAATAAGAGAGTGTTCTGCTCTTGCAGAAGTCCATAGTTCACTTCCCAGTACCCACATTACGTGGCTCACAAACACCTATAACTTCAACTCCAGGAAGATCGAAAGCCTCTGATGTCCCAGGGCACTAGAATTTAGTGTGCTGCCCCACCACACACATAATGCATATGATTAAGAATGAATCTCTTCGCAAATGAAAAGAATAAAGAAAATAAACTTGGTCTAGTAGAATAGTTTTGGGAGGCAGTGGGGCCATTAAAAGGTATTGGAGGTGCTACTGTTCCACTCTGGTGTGACTGGACTGTTGCTCATGGTGTTGAGTGGATTCTTGCTCTCTTGGGACTGTAGTAGTTACTGCTAACAAGGGCTGTTTTGTCCTGATTTTTCTGTTTTCTACCAAGTGTAAGGCCTGATCTCCTTACCTGCTCTATGTCTTAGTGCTTTTCACCCTCTAGATCTATGACCCAAAACAAACCAATATTTTCTCATTCATTATTCAGTGTTGGGTATTTTGTTATGGCAACAGAAAACAAAGACATTTAACAAAGAAGAGTCCAGCATCAGACTGATGAAAATGTACCACTGAATTTGCAAACCATTTTCCCCAATTCCCCTTGATTTTGTGAAAAATTACCCTAGAGACTGGTGTTCGATTTGCCATAGGCCTTGTTTTTAACTGACCATGATTCTTAAAAAACAAAGCAACAGATTTCTATAAACTTCTTTAAATGCTATATTAAGCTCATGAAGTTTGGCTCCTACCCAGTAATGGTATAAAGAACCAATGAAACAGAGAAGCTCTGTGCTACTATGTAATACTGCATTCCTGATTACCATATGAATCTGTTGCCATGGAAATTATGGTGGTATATGTTGCATGCTATCACCTCAAAGCAGAATCTAGATAGTTAATGTTCCGGAACTGTAAAGGAAGGACTTCTTAGTTATATGACCAAATGAAATCATAAGTCAGGCATCAAAGCAGTGATCAAATGTGTGGAATAAGAAAACTTTATATTTTAGAGGAAACAAACAAATTTTCAGTATACACAAAGAAATCCTTCCAAATAATTTTGCAATAACCCTTACCATAAAAATTCTTAAAACAAGGAACTTAAAGACAAATTGAAAAGAAGAATAAAGGAAAAGATACAGTATAAAAAAATCATAAAACTAAATTTCCCATTTTTTCAGAATCCTTTTACAATGAAAACTTATCATAATTACTTTTTATTGAAAACATATTTTATATAATATGTTCTGAATACAATTTTCCTTTCCCAACTCCTTCCATATCCTCCTCATCTACCCATCTACCCACTAAAATCTACATCCTTCCTTTCTTTCTCTCTCCCATGAGAAAACAAGCAGGCATATAAAAATTATACTAATAATATAATAAGAAAAACAAAAGCAAACCAGAATAGAAAACAAATAGAAAGAGGAGTCTAAAAAAAAGCATAAGAAACACATATGGACAACAGAGACACACATTCACACACACAAAACCCACACACAAACACAAAATCAGACACCACAATATATAAGCAATAGATCTATAAAGGAAAAAAAGACCAAAGTACTGTGAGACAAAAGTCCCCAAAACTGCAATTGAGTTCAGTGTTTGTTGGCAATGGGCCTGGCTTTAAGTGTGTGTGGATTGTATACCCAGTGAGACTCCATCGGAGGAAACTATTTTTCCCTTGCAAAGGGTTATCAATTAGAGATAGGTTAGGAATAGGGGCTTGTACCTACTTCCCGTCTTGGCACTGGAGCCCTATCTGGCCCAGACCTGTGCAGGCCCTATGTGTGCTGCCACATATGCTGTTAGGAGTCATTTTATTGTTGTTCCTTTATCAACACAGTACTATTTGGTTTTCCCTAGGTTCATGATCTATCTAGTCTCATGTTCTTAGCCACCTGAGAAAGTGTCTGGCATGGAGTACACCACATACAATATCACAGAGAAAACATTTCTATTCCAAAAGCAAGAAATAAAGACAAAGCAAAGAAATGTCAGACCAAAACAAGACTGAAAGGCAGCAGAGAAAATTCCAAACAGTCTAATTCAGTATTTGGGATTTTGGGGCACCATCTGGGCTCCAATGGTTTTGCATAGCCTTACCCTTACAACTTTGTTGCTTTTGATGCTTCTCACTTTTCTTTGGAAATGTTTCCACTCAGTTTTTTTTTTCTGTGAATGCCACATATATCTGACATGTGAAATATCCTGGGTTTTCCACTGCAACTTAAGCTGCATGTTAACAGCTGCAAGCAATTGCCTCTCAGAGCCTACCTTCAGGAAATCCAAATCTGTATCACATTGTCTGGCCTCTGGCTCTCTGTACACAAGCCTCCAGCATGCCTTCACTCCTGCATCTTGCATTCTTGAAGCTCTGCTACCAACAAAGCTGGAATCCAGCTGTTTTCTTCCACAGCTATATTCTTCCACATGTGGCCTCCATATACCTACCTGGCTAAACATGAGAACACTGCAGGGAGGCCCTGTATCTATATTTCAAACAAATTTGTAATATTATCTCCTATGGTTCACGATGGGTAGGGTGCGGTCTTCATGTCATCTTTCCTATTGTGCTTGTGTAGTCTGTGGTGTAGTGATATTTGTTTGTGTTCTAATAAATAAATCTTTCCAGAGGGCAGAGCTAACCACTAGTTAACCATAGAGACTAGGCAGTGGTGGCCCATACCTTTAATCCCAGCACTAGGAAGATGGAGACAGGAAGTGATATAGCTCAGTGGGGAAAGGAATATAAGTCAGGAGTAGACAGGTGCTCAGCTTTTTTTGGTCTGAGTATTTAGTAGAGGTAAGAAATCTCTCCAGTCACTGGCTCCTTTACTTCTCTGATCTTTCAGCCTTTACCCCAATAGCTGACTCCAGGTTATTATTATTAAGACCAATTAGAATTCATGCTACATCTGGCATCCAACTTGTGGGGCATGATTCATGAAAAAGCTTCTTGCCTGTGGCTTTGCAGCCACTGGCACAAGATGGAGCTGCATGTGGCCAAAGTCACTACCCCACCACCTAAGATTTTGTTGAAGTCTCTCTGCAAAAAACTCCATAGGTGTGTGGGCTCAATACACTGTCAGACTTAGCCCCTCACCACCAGCCAGTTCTGCCTTTAGGCAGCTCCTGTCACACGTGTTTCTTCCCCATGGTCTCCTATGTGCATTTTTCAGACAGTGGGTTCCCTCTCCTGGTGGGTTGTGAGCTTTTCTTGGATCCCTTCCTCAGGCTGCCACCACACTAGGTAGCTGCCTTGAAAACCTTCTTGGGTTTCTACTCTTCTACACAGAAGCAGTCAGCCTCACATTTTTATCATCATCATCGACAGATTTTGTAAGACAACTGGGAATTCTTGAAGGGAGAAATTAGCTAAAAGAGAGAGTTTTTTTTTCTCACATTAGAAAATAGGAAACACTATTACAATGGAGGGAGTCAGGTCTCTGTATGATAATACACTGGACAGTTTGAAATAGAACAATTAAATGAGAGGATAACTAATTTAGGTGGGATTTATGTAATGTCCATTATAAACATTACCAGTTTTATCGTTTTTGTTTTATCAATTAAAAAGTTGGTTAATATGAGTGATAAGATACAAGTTTTAGAAAAATGTATTAAAATGGATCGTAGAGATATTCAGACCCAGACAAAGGAATTAAGACCAAAATTAAAAATATAAATAAATGACATTGTCATTGAAGGTCTTGTAGACACAGGTGCAGATGTGACAATTAATTACACCAGAATCTTGGCATCAAAATTGGCCTCTTTGGGAGGTAAATGTTCAGTTTTTAGGGATTGGAGCATTATCTCAGGTAAAACAGAGCATGAGATGGGTTGAATGTATAGGATCAGAAGAACAGAGAGGAAAATTAAAGCCATATGTGGCTAACATAGCAATAAATTTATGGGGACATTATTTGTTACAGCAATGGAATATCCAGATCAACATTCCTCCAGTCTCAGAAACAAATCATAAATTAACGTGTTTCAGGGAAAATAATAAAGGTATTATAAAGAACAGTCACCAAACATTCAGGTTGTACAAGACCACAGCACAACAGCTGCTGATCTTTCAAAGGCACTGACAGCTCTACCTTTAAAATGGCTGAGGGACAAACCTGTATGGTTTGAGAAATTATCTTTAACATCAGAGAAATTACAGTCCTTAGGACATCTGGTACAGGAGCAGCTAAATGCTCAGCATATTGAAGAATCAACCAGCCCTTGGAACAGATCTAAGGGCAGCCAATAAGGTAATTCAGCCAACAGGCTCTCTACAGTCTGGAATTCCTTTGCCTTCTTTGTTACCTAAAGGATGGCCTCTGATAGTTATAAATTTAAAAAACTGTTTCTTCACAATACCTTTACAAGTAAAAGACAGAAAAAAAATTGCATTCCCAGTGCCTACTTATAATAATTCTCAGTCTGTTAAGAGATATCAATGGAAGATTCTCCCACAAGTAATGTTAAATAGCCCCACCTTTTGACAATATTGTGTATGTCAGCCATTTGAAATGATGTGTAAGCAATTTCCTCAATCTATAATTTACCATTATATGGATGACATCTTATTTGCTGATTCAAATGTAGATACCTTGGCGAAAATGAAGAAGTAAAGAAAATTTTGCCTTGTTGGGGGTTACAAATTGCTTCTGAAACAATACAAAGAGGAGATTCTATTAATTATTTAGAATATAAAATAGGTCAACAAAAATTTAGACCCCAAAAAGTTCAAATCAGAAGAGATCAATTGTGGACTCTTAATGACTGTCAAAGTTTGCTGAGAGACATTGCCCATCTCTGGTCCATCATTGGAATAGGGAATTAAGAACTGAGTCATTTGTTCCAAACCTTAAAAGGTGATAATGATTTAAATAGTCCAAGAGAATTATCAGCTGAAACTGAGAAAGAATTGGCTTTGGTGGAAAAGAAATTACAGGATACACATGTGGGTCCTGTGGATCCATAGCTTGATTGTGTTTTGGTTATTTTTACCATCTATGAATTCTCCTACAGGAATATTAATGCAGAGGGAAGATATTATCTTAGAACTGATCTTTTAACCACATAAATGGAGTAAAAATTTAAAAACTTATGTGGAAAAGATTTCTGAGTTGATTATAATTGGAAAATTGAGACTTCATCAATTAGCAGGAATAGACCCAGAAGAAATTGTAGTACCTTTTACTAATGATGAAATTGACAAATTATTGGAAGAAAGTAAACACTGGCAAAAAGTTTCCAGTAATTTACTTGGGAGAGATTAACAACAAATACCCCCAAAGCAAGAAAATTTAATTTATAACGAGAACTAACTATATCTTCCTCTGATTTTATGGAGAACACAAATTTCTGGAGCCCCTACATTTTATACTGATACAAACAAATCAGGAAAGGCAGGTTATAAGACAGGAAATTTAAGTAAAGTGGCTCAAAGCCTTTATGAGTCTGTCCAAAATCAGAATTATATGCTATTCTGATGATATTAATGGATTTTACAGAACTTCTTAACATGGTTACTGACTTTTAGTATGCAGAAGGAGTTGTTTTATGTATTGAAACTGCTGAATTTATTCCTGCTGAGTCAGAATTAACTTTGTTATTTATTCAGTTATAAGAATTTACATATTTTATATATATATAAGAATTTACATATTTTACATATATATATTACAGGTATACCACACAATCCTACAGGGCAAGCAGTTACAGAAAGATCAGCTCAAATTCTAAAGGATATGCTAAATGAACAGAAAGGGGTAATAAAGACCCCCAGAAGTAGATTGCATAATAGTTTATTAGCTTTGAATTTTTTAAATGCTATTGAGAAAGGAACAACAGCTGTGAAAAGATATTGGATAATAGAAAAAATACAGAATTAAATCAGCCTGTATCGTTTAAGATGTGCTGACCTCATAATGGAAACAAAGATATGTGTTATATTAGGTTTGCTTTGTTTCCACAGGAGAATAAAAGCTATGGATACCATCAAAATTGATAAAGATTACATGTGATCAAGAGAGACCTCTTGATTAGGAGAGGTGATAGTTCATCAAACAGCATGACCATTCAATCTAAACTAACTTATATGACTAACAATTGCTTCTCATTTGATCAGATATAATATAATGTTCCAAAAGGTAAATCTCCCCAAAATTAAGATTGGGGCAGTTTTATTTTTGTACACAATGCAAATGGTCTTCTTGTATTCCTAGTCCAGTTAAAAATTAAAGCTGGCTTTGGAGTTGGAGTATGGCTCTCCTCTTCTCTAAACCCAAATATGCTTGTTAAAGTAAAATCCAAAATCCCTGTCTCTTGTCAGAGGAGCCACCTGATATGGGACAGAAGATAAACCAAAATTTAGGGACTATTTTATTGCCACTAATTTCATTATTCTCTAGTTTTATTTTGACTCTTTAAACTTTTCATAAAATATGAATATTATCTCAAAATTTTTAATTTTAATTACTTTTAATTAATTAATTTTTAATTAATATATATTTTAATTTTTTTGTCATGATATCAATGGTCATATAGAGTACTAACTAATTCTAGAAAAAAGCTTCATCTAGCTTCCTGTATACAATTTCAGATTTGACTCTCTATTAGGTAACTAGGAATTAAGTTTGTGTACTCTGGATGTACATAACAAATATTGATCCTTTAATTTCTTTGAGATCTGCAACACATGACATTTAAAATGTTTAAGTTTTCTGCAATAAACCATAATCATGCCTAATAGTCATCTTTGAAGTCTCCAAAAGGAGGATGGGGCTCCACAACAATGATTCCATCAGGATTATGATAACACCACTAAGCTGACAAACATCACCTAAACTTTGGCTTTGGCCTACTGCTCAGGACAATTTCAAGGTGGCTAGCTGAGATGGTCCAGCCTCACAGACTACTCTATCCAGGACATGAAAAAAGATGTGCATATTTCCATTACACAGAGACTGGATAACAAATGATACACCTAACTCTCCCAGGACTTGATAATTATTCCAATTTTTTTCAGGGTCGCCTAAAGATACTGTCACCCCCAGACAGCAAGAAGTAATTTTAAGAACAAGACACCAACATTCTTAAGAGGTGGGTTTGGGCCTTTCAATTGGTTATGGATATTTGTCATTTTTTGCAACAGTTTGTTTCAAGCTGATATTGGTAATAGATTAAAAAAAAGCTGAACAAAAGGACTAGATTCAGGGTTCTTGTTTTGAAAAAATAAAAGAAAGAAAAAAAGAGAGATATAGAAATGACAGGATAAAAAGGTAGACTATTAAATGTGCTCTGAAAGCAAAAAAGGGGTATAGATATGATAAGATAAAAGGGTAGATTATTAAGTCTATTTTAAAAAAAACAACTATTAACTTTACATATTTTACATTTATATGGATCTTTGTATAAAGATACAAAGTTGAGATTACTTTGGTTAGAACATACTGCACATATATTTTTTACTTTTGTTCAAAAGTATTGTACCTATAGAACTCATTTAATAATGTAATGCAAATTTCTAGTCCTTGAAAGTTATTATTACCAAGTATTAGGGATAATAAGGAAATGCAGGTTAGTATTTAGTCACCTATTACAATCAAACTTGTAGTCATATTAGGTTTGTTTTCAAGGTGAAACAGATATATTTTTGATAGACGGGTCATCTTCAA
Source organism: Peromyscus eremicus (assembly GCF_949786415.1). NCBI lineage: Eukaryota > Metazoa > Chordata > Mammalia > Rodentia > Cricetidae > Peromyscus > Peromyscus eremicus. Next base: position 3,252,747 of record NC_081426.1, on the reverse strand, counting down.
ACACTTCAGAGATCTACAGAATGTGGCATTTAAGGTGTTTTAATAACATAGTTTCTTTTTTTATGACAATGAGACATATGTGCTCCTGGCAGCACCAATATACTTTGGAGAAGATGATGGACATTGAAGAAACTCCACATGGAGTTTACTTTCCTTGTGACAAAAATTAGCCACTGGGCAAGAAAATGACTTTGCCTTGACTGCTGACAGTGTGCTATACAAATTGGACAAGCAGGACACAAAAGAAAGTGACTGCTAAACTTTGCCAAGACAATGTAAGTCAGAATATCCTATATTGCAGAAATGTCTTTCAGATATTCTAGGCCTGAGGGATGAAGATGGATGTCCCAATATTGCAGAGGAACCTTGGGTGTCTGTCCAGGAAGCTGGTTGTTTCTGTCATTTCTTACATTTTTTTGGAAGTTGCTTGCTTGCACTTGCTGCTTACTCAGGTAATATTATTTCCTTTGTGAGTCTCTGATGGAGTTGAAGACTTTATAGTTATAGTTATAGTTATAGTTTTCCTTGTTACCAGATTCAGAAAAAGAAATTCACTAAAGAAGTATAAAGTGTATAGGGTTGAGAGACATTAAAAGAGTTTTGGTAATGCAAGTTAGAATAGAAAGTGAATTAGGTACAACCTTTTGGACTCACCAAAATAGGATAGATAATGGAGTATTTTTTCTGAAATTGTCAAATGTTTATTGACAAAACATTGTTGATGTAATTATTGCCTGTATATATTATATATAGTTGTACTTATTGAATATAGTTTTTCTTATATTAGTTAACCATCTTGTGTTTTGTTTTGTTTTAGACAGAAGGGGGAAATGTGGTGATTTTTTTTTGTGCTCTAACAAATAAAGCTTGCCTGAAGATCAGAGAACAGAGCTAGCCACTAGTTAACCATAGAGGCCAGGAAGTGGTGGCACACACCTTTGATCCCAGCACTTGGGATCTCATGTCTTTGATCCCTGTACTTGGGACGTGGAGACAGGAAGTGATATGGTTGAGTGGAGCGGGGAATATAAGGTGGGAGGGGACAGGAGCTCAGCTTTTTTTCAGACTAAGGAGTTGGAAAGGTAACTAGATGGCTAGTTCCTTTACTTCTTTGATCTTTCAGCATTTACTCTAATATCTGACTCAAGGTTTTTATTATTAAGACCAATTAAAATTTGTGCTACACTGGGGTTTTCCTTAATGGCACTAATATCTCTAATAATTATATACTTTATCTATGCTACCCTGTCTTCAACTTAAATGCCACACTGCACATTTTTCATGTATTCTCCACTTTCTTCTCTCTCATTCTAAATTTTGGTAAACTCAATGATTCATAACCACACAATATTCTAAATATTATGGTATGTTAAAATTCCATGGCCAGTCCTCAGGTGGAACTCCAGGAGTCCAGTTAGTGAGAAAGAGAAGGGTTTGTATGAGTGAGAATTATTGAGACCAAGGTTGGAAAAAGCACAGGGACAAATAGCCAAACTAATGGAAACACATGAACTATGAACCAATAGCTGAGGAGCCCCCAACTGGATCAGGCCCTCTGGATAAGTGAGACAGTTGATTAGCTTGATCTGTTTGGGAGGCATCCAGGCAGTCGGACTGGGACCTGTCCTCAGTGCATGTGCTGGCTGTTTGGAACCTGGGGCTTATACAGGGACACTTGGCTCAGCCTGGGAGGAGGGGAGTGGACCTGCCTGGACTGAATCTACCAGGTTGATCTCAATCCCCAGGGAAGTCTTTGCCGTGGAGGAGATGGGAATGGGGGGTGGGCTGGGGGGAAGGTGGGGGGGGAGAACAAGGGAATTCATGGCTGATATGTAAAATTAAATTAAATTATAAAATAAAATTTAAAAATTAAAAAATTTCTTCTGTCAAGAAAATTATTTATTACTTTTGGATAAGGCTCACTCAAGTTTCAGTATAGCCAGAATGCACTGAGAGTCTTCATAGAATGCAGCATGAAAACCTCAAGACCAATCACAAGAAAGTCCTTTGTTATCTGAAACTTCAAGAGATAGGACTTCACTGTCCCTGTTTCTATTAGCATTCTTGTCTCCATGCTCCCATCAGAATGATCTGTTAAGCTTTGCTTATGGCATTCCAGGGTCCTGGCCCACAACTCTAAACATATATGCCCTTGTAAAGAAATTTTACGGGTTTGAGAACCATGTGGCCAATTTCATCACAGACAGTAATAAGAATATTGCTGCTGGTTTCTGTGTTAGCAACTTTTTGCATTGTTATTATGGAATACTTGACAAGAAACAAAATAGGGAAAGGGGGATTTATTTTGGCTCACTTTTGCTCTGGTATGGTGTAAGGCTTCATCCATAGCAGGAGCTTTCTGCACAGCATTTTTTCCAGCTTGTTCCATAACCAAAGATGAGGATAGAGCAGGGAGGGGCAAGGCTATAAATCTCTAAGCTCTAGCCTCTCCAGAACACTCACTGGATCTAATTGGTGCCCACATCTTAAAGGTCCTATAGCTCCCCATTATAACCACCTGGGGCCAAAGTATTCAAGCATATGAACCTGTGAGGGCTTTTTTACATCTATGTATAATATTCGTATCATGTGATACATTTTAATTTTGAGGTACCTCTATTAGTGTTTGCCACAACAGCTATGCTAATTTATGTATCTACCAACAGAAGAGTTACTGCTTTCTCAATGGGCCATTGCCAGCAGTTCTTAAGTTTTACCTTCACTGCAATGGCCATTCTAAAGTAATGTGGTATCTCCTTGTGTTCTGATATTCATTTTTCTCATGTTAAAAATATTGTAAATTTTTGATATATTTATATTTTTTCTGGAGAATTTTCTCTTAAGCTCATTTGCACAATTTTTAAAGTATTTGACCCACTTCCTACTTTTATTACACTTTTGTGTTCCTTACATATTCTGGATGTTAATCCTGAATTGTTTGAATATTTTCTCCTATGTTGTAGGTTGTATATTCACTCCTTAAATATTGTCTTTTAAAGAAGCATCCTAGTTTGAAATAATCCAGTCTACCAAGTTTTGTTTTTATTATCTGTATTTTTGAAGTGTTATCCAGGTGGCTGTTAAGTCTCTCATGATTATTGTAGTGTAGCTCATTCATCTGTGAGGGCCTAGCAGGATCCACTTGATAACAATCAATGCCCTGACATTCAGTGATGTAGACTTACAAGCACTACACCTTCATTCTGATTACTCAATCATTATGTAAGGGTTTTTGCTTTCCCTACGTTTGTCTTGAACTCTTACTTGTCAAATGTGTGTCTAGTTATATCTACGGGCTTTACATTTTCCCTCTTTGGAATATCACATTCCATGTTTTCACCTTAAACTGTGTGTATCTTAACATTTTTTTCAACACTTTTTAGCCAGTTCATGTCGTTTAACAGAGAATTTTGTGCTGTAGTTGATAAAGATTTACTAGTAACATGTCAGTGATAATCTTCTACTTGATTTGAAAACTTTGTTTTTTTTTTTCTTCCCTCTCTAATCTTTATGGTTTTCTATAGTAATAGTGTTTCTTTCTAGTTGTCTTCTGTGAATCTATTTTCTTTCAGGTGAGATTTATATGCCTCATGCTTTCATGATGACAGATTTCTTTCTTTATTTCTGAATATATTTCTGGTAGAATTCTGGTGCTCATGAATTCTTCTGGTTTTGCTAGTCTTGGAAGGTTTCTGCATTCATATGGTAAGGTCAGCCTTGCTAGATACAGTAATCTTGGCAGGCAGTTATTTTCTTTTAGGACCTAGAGTATGTCACTGCGTTCACTCCTGGCTCATAATGTTTTGTTTGAAAAATGAACAATACATACAAAATTGTTCTTACTCTAATGAAAACCCTTAAATTTAACTTGGCATTTTATTTTCAGATTTTAAAATTCTGTGTCTTGTGCTTTTTATGGTTCAATTAGCTCATCATATAAAGATCCTTCCAGATCATGACATGTCCTAAAGGATTTCTGTACATGCATGTCTTATGATAGTCTACTGAATAGCTTTCTGCTCTCCACCTCTTTTCACTGCAGACTTTTCAAAAGAACAGACTGCTATTAATATGAGATTCCACATGAATTGAATACTGCATGCTTATTTTTTTTAAATCAGAGATCTTTCAAATGGTCTGTGTTCTCAGAGAGTCTTCTTTCAACTTGATCTCATCCATTGTTTGATTTATTAAGCACTTCAAGATCTGTGTGGTTTTTTAAAATGTATGCTGAATTTCTCATTCATACTCTGCAATGTCTTCTTAATTCCTTTTAACTGTTTACATTACTTTGATTCTCATTGACCTTTTAAAATAGTGATCTCTTAAATCAATTTTTAGGTATTTTATTCATTTTGATAGCTTCAGAATATACTGGGAAGAGAGTTCTTATCTTAGTCTTTGGGTATCACACTATCTTGCATTTTTCACATTTATGTTGAGGAGGGATATGCTGAGATTTGCATATCACATCAGATCTCTGTTGCCATATTTATTAAGTGACCTTATGGTAAACAATTTTCTCCTGAAATTTTATCTTAAGGTGTCTGTTTTGTATTTAATATTGGCTTTGATGCTAGCTGGACACTCTAGCTCTCCCAGTAGCTTCTCTCATGCTAATAAACCTGGGCCCAGTATATTCGGTGGCAGAGCTGGAGATGGACAATTAAACAGTGAGTATACTTTAGTAGTCCAGCAGGTTTAGTATGTGACAGATCATGATTCCTACTTCAAAAAGGGGTGTCATGGCACCTGTTAAACAATGGGAGATTCCTCGGGCAACCTTCACAGTAGTCTGTCATTCACACCAATTCTGTCCATGATAAGACCAGGTGTGGAGAAGGAAAGTGGGAAAAACTGTAGATAGGGTGATGGTGGAAACTGGTATTCCTTTCTGTGGCTTTGGTGACAATATCTGCCAGGACCAAGGCCATGCTGTGTCTTCATAATCATGCTACAAAATAGTAAGTAGAGAGACAAAGAGGTGTTTATTTGTTTGTTTTGTCTATTTTGTTTTTGATTTATTAAATTTATTTGCTTATTTTACATTCTGAACAAAATTTTCTCTCCCTCCTCTCATCCCATCCCCCACCCCAGTCCTCCTCTGTTTCTGTTCAGAAACAGGCAGGCCTCCCATGCATTTCAACAAAGCATAGCATATCAAGTTGAGGTAGGACTAGCACTTCCCCTTCTATTAAGGCTGGGCAAGGCAATCAAGTATGAGGAATAGGTTCTTGAAAGCCAGCCCAAGAATTAGAGACAGCATCTGCTTCCACCACTGGGAGTCCCACAAGTAGAACAAGCTACACAACTGTCACATTTATGTAGATGGCTTAGGTCAGTCCCATGTAGGCTCTCTGGTTGTTGTTTCAGACTTGGTAAGCTCCTTATGAGCCCAGGTTGGTTATTTATGTGGGTTTACTTGTGATGTTCTTGATTCCTCTGACTCTGGCTCAAAATAATCCTTCCTCCCTCTCTTTAGCAGGTTTTCCCAAACTTGGCCTAATATTTGGCTATGAGTCTCTGAATCTGCTTCCATTATTACTGTATGAAGGCTCTCTGATGACAATTGGGCTAGGCACCAAGCTATGAGTATAGCAGAATATTAGTAATCATCATTATGTTGACATTTTTTCTCCAGTCTTGTTTGGTTCTATCCTAGGTCTCTGGGACATTCAGCTTCTGGGTCCTGGTGCTCCAGGCAGTGTCAGAGGTGGGCTCACTCTCATGGCTGGACCAGTCATTGGTTGGCCACTCCTATAATCTCTTTACCACCCTCCCACCAAGACATCACATAGGCAGGACATACTATAAGTTGAATGTTATGTGGCTGGGTTTATGTCCCAATCCCTCCACTAGAAGTCTTGCCTGGTCACAGGAGATGGCCAGTTCAGGCTACAGATCCCTTATTGCTAGGAATCTTAGCTGGAATCATCCTTGTAGATTTCTGGGAGTTCCCCTTACACCAGGTTTCTACCTGACTCCAAAATGCCCCCTTTCTAGTCATTTTTTTCAGTACTTTCCCCCTCCATCTATACCCCAACCCAATCCCTCTTGTCACATCCCTACCTTCCTGCAGTCTACTCACAAGATCTTGATTTTTCCCTTCCCAGAAGATCCATACATCTCCCCTTGGGCCTTCCTTGTTAACTAGTGTCTCTGAGTCTGTGGATTGTAGCATGGTTATCCTTTATTTTACAGCTAATATCCACTTATAAGTGCATACATTCCATGTTTGTCATTCTGGGCCTGGGTTGCCTCACTCAGAATAATTTTTTTTCTAGTTCCATCCATTTGCCTGCAGATTTCATGATGTCATTGCTTTTAAAAGTTGAGTGTAAATCCATTGTGTAAATGTACCACATTTTCTTTATTCATTCCTTGGTTGAGTGGCATTTAAGTTATTTCTAGGTTCTGATTATTATGAATAAAGCTGCTATAAACATAGCTGAGCAAGTATCCTTTTGATATGATTGAGCAACCAAGAATGGTATAGCTGTGACTTACGGTAGATGGATTCCCAATTTTTTGAGAAAATACCATATTGTTCTCCAAAGTGGCTATACAAGTTTGTGCTCCCACTAGCAATGAGAGTGTTCCTCTTACTCCACTTCCTCTCCAGTATGAGCTGTCACTTGTGTTATTGATACTAGCCATTCTGATAGGTGTAAGATGGAATCTCAGAGTCATTTTGATTTGCATTTTCCTGATGGCTAAGGGTGTTGAACCTTTTTTTTTTTAACTGTTTCTAGGCCATTTGAAATTCTTCTGTTGAGAATTTTCTGTTTAGATCTGCATTCCAATTTTTAAGTGCGTTATTTGGTTTGTTGATATCTAGTTTCTTAGGTTCTTTATTGGTGCCACAGAATAGGGATGCCAGGGAATTAGTAGGGTAGAGGGCCCCATGGGAAGTTAGGGTATGTCCAACTATGTTGTGTAGGTAGGGGTAATCTATTCTATTCTTGGGAGTGAGAGGGGCTAAAAGGATGCCCAAGTGCTGCAGCAAGTGCTTGTCTCTGTCTATGTTTCTCTCTTTCTAGTAAAGTAAGTCATAAGTTTAGTTTGAGATATTAAGGTAGAATAAGCTTTAGATATGTAGAAATTGTGAAGGCTTAGGTGAATTTAGAGTAGAGTAGGTTTTCCCAACCTGGGACACACATGGTAGCATCCCTAGCAGACTGTGAATTTGTCAATCTGAGAGGCTTCAGAAGCTCCAGAAGCTGCTAAGAATGGTGGATGGCAGAGCCAGCACAACAGCCATAGCCAGGCATCTGCAGCTGAGACCCAAGGAACATCACCACAGTGCAGGTGGTAGATGCCTGAGGGCCTGCAAGCTTTCTGCTGAAAGGAAGCCATGGTGAGGAGCATAGTGGAGACTCTATGGCAGGCAGTGGCTTGCAGTGCAGCAAAGACTTCAGACCCCAGCTGCTGGCACAGGTCTGTCTCAGAGCTGCAGTCCCTGGTGTCCAGAGCCCAAGACGTGATGGGAGAGGTGGAGAGCCAAGCAGGTGGCTCAGCAGAGGCTCCATGGGGAAGGCTGAGAGCAGAGTGGGCAGCTGGAGAGCTGTAGCCTAGGGAATTGCTGAATGCTTCAAGATGAACAGCCAGACTCGGGCTCTGTGGGAACTGCTGAGACTGAAGCAGTCTAAACTTCCAGCAGCAAGGTATGGCTGGAACCATGGAATTGCTTTGGGGCTACAGCCATGTAAGCAGGATAGTATACAGAGGTTTTCAGGCCCCAGGGTGCTGAGCATGGGACAGCCAGTGAAGCAGGTAAATGGGACCCAAGAAAATTGCAGTTTGTAGTGGCTGGATTTCCTCCTGGAGCCAGGCTTGTCTTAGGAAAGCCACAGCTCAGCTCATAGCAGCTAGAGAAATCATGAACCCATGTGGTATGAGGTGATTGAGAACTTTCTAGCCAGAGGACACAGAAGTCCTGGAAACAGCCCAGATTACAGGAGGCACAGACAGACTGGGACTGCAAAAGCTGTAAAAACCTGAACTGAGTTAGCAGCAAAAGCTTTGCAGTTTCTGTTTGCTGACTGTAAGAAAGTCTCTTTTGAGAGGACTTTACACCAGCCAGCTCTTGTGGAGCTAATAGGTTTCCCCCTGAGGGAAAAAATGCCATAAAATGCTATTGTAGTTGAAAGTGCCTCTATCCCTGAATATGAAAGTGGCAGAGATGCTTGTTTGAACTAAATCTGTTAAGTGCAAAAAGTTTTTGGCTGTGGGAAACACTTCTTCATATTTGGAAATGGAAGTCTGGTACTTAAATTTATTTTTTTAACTTTTTGAACTTAAAAAAATGAGATAAAACTATAAAAAGGTTTTGATTATGGGTTTCTTCATATTCTGAAGGCTGGTATCAGAATTTATTATTTGAATTTGGGGGCTTAAGAAATGAGTTGGACAGGAGTGATTTCATTGCAATGGAAGAATTTTGAATTTACTTATGCATATAGACTCTGTCCATGGTGATAACTTAGGAAATATTTTATGGAATTATTTGTGTTAAAAATGGAACTGTTTAAATGGAGAAATTAATTTTTTCTATTTAGGCTCAAGGTGTAGTTTTGTGTATGCATATATGCTCTATTAACTGTGGTGATTCATGAATTGTTTTGTGTTAAAAATGGAACTGTTTTATGGAACTGTTTATGAAACTGGTTTTGTGTTAAAAATGGAACTGTTTAAATGGAGAAGTTTGGGGTTTTCTTCTAACTAGACTCAAGATTTAGTTTAAAAATTATGAAGAAAAAAGAGAGTTAATATTCCTCAGTCTATTTAATTTAAAAATATTTTCTTGTTATTTGAGTGGTTTAATGTTATGTCTTGTATAGTTCTATTAAGAAATTGCTTTTGGATGTTTTGTGAAAGTTTATGAACTATTAATGGTATATTGAGAATATTGCTTTTGAATGTAGGTTTGTAGGAATTATAATGTTGTATAATAATATTTATGTTAGTTATTATGTTATCCTAAATGGAGAAGTTTGGAATTTTTTTCTAACTAGTCTTGAAATTTAGTTTAAAAAATTATAAAGAAAAGGGAGAGTTAATATTCCTTAGTCTATTTAATTTAAAAAATATTTTCTTGTTACTTGAGTGGATTAATGTTATGTTTGTATAGTTAGAATAGTATAGTCTATTAAGAAATTGCTTTTGAATGTAAATTTGTAGGAATTGTAATTGTGCATGGTAATATTTATGATAGTTATTATGCTAACCTATTGATATTGATACACTATTGTTTGATGAAGTTAAGGGAGTATTTAAGTTTGATGTAGATGCATCAGAAATTTATCCTATGTTGTGTTAGTAAGAAATGCAAATAGTTATATTAAGAGATTGCTTTAGAGTATAAAGAGTTTTATTAAGAAATTGCTTTTAGATTTTTGCTAAAGTTTTTAAAGTGTTAATGGTTCTATTAAGAGTTTGCTTTTGGGTGTAAGTTTGAGAGAATTGTAATTATGTATAGCAATATTTATGTTAGAATTATGTTAACCTATTAATGTTAATGATGAAGCTAAGGGAGTCTTTAAGTTCGATGCAATTGCATCAGGAGTTTATAGATGTGGTTGCACCAAAAGTTTTTTTGATTTAGAAAGGGCTTGAAGCAGTTAAGACTGCTGTCGTCATCTTAGACAAATTCCAAAAAGGACATTCCAACTGTATCATCCTCTCTTCCTTCACTAGGAGGTGTGACAGCTATGGGGATTGCTGTGAGTTCTTAATGGAGAGTTGTTTTTTGTTTTTTTGTTGTTGTTTTTTAATATTAAGAAGGGGGTTACCTGTTGGAGCCCATTTAGTTTTCCTAGTGGCTTTAACCAGCAGGTATGCTTAAAGAGGATAATTGGATCATGGGCCTAAGTACTAGGTGCTTGGTAAAGTCTACACTTGGCTGTATCTAGCAAGAGGGAGGTCTTTGCCCCTCCCTTGGTCATTGTGATAAAAATCCCTGTTGTATAAAGTTTGGGGCTGGTGGACTGTAGGACTGATCCAGGTCCTACTGAGGCTATCCTGCGTTTCTGTCTTTCCTCTCACTGTCTAAGTATCTCTTTGCTGTGGATATCACTCTGTATAAATAAAATGCTGATTGGCCAATAGCCAGGCAGGAACTATAGGTGGGACAAGCAGAGAAGAGAATTTTGGGAAGTGGAAGGCTGAGGCAGGGAGACGCTGCCAGCTGCCGCCATGACAAGCAACATGTAAAGATACCTGTAAGCCACAAGCCATGTGGCAATTTATAGATTAATAGAAATGGGCTAATTTAAGGTAGAAGAAGTAGATAACAAGAAGCCTGCCATGACCACAGTTTGTAAGCAAAGTAAGTCTCTGTGTGTTTACATGGTTGGGTCTGAGCACCTGTGGGACTGGAGGATAAGAGAGATTTGTCCTGACCATGGGCCAGGCAGGACCAGAAAAACTCCAGCTACATCTCTTTCTGTCTAATATTTCTCACTTCTCCCTACTCAAGAGTACCCTGGCCTGTAAAAGTGGTGGCTGGTCCCCCACACTTTATATGTTTGAAATTTAGTGTGTCAGTTATGAGGTTAGTGAAGACTTTTTTCCCATTCTGTATGCTGACATTTTGTCCTATTGATGGTATCCTTTGCCCTACAGAAGCTTTTCAGTTTTATAAGGTCCCATTTATTAATTATTGATCTTAGTGTCTGTACTACTAGTGTTCTATTCAGGAAATGAAACAAGGAGTTTTATAAGGCCATTTCAGCAAGCCACTGTGGGTAGAATGGCAAGAATGTCAGTATCCCCTCCCTGGTTTGTCAGCAGCAAGCACCCAAGAATCGTACCTGAGAAAGGTAGCCAAAACCACATGGGTGGCTTCCTTCAGTCTTGTTACTGTTGTGAGTTCACATGCAGCAAGTCACACACTCTTTCTCTGAGGGTAAATGTTCCAACTCCCTGACTCTTGGGAGCAGTTTACAACATCTCCTTCCTGGTGACACCACTAGTTCCATGCAGTGCAGTAAACCCAGAGGGCTTAGGTCATTCACTACACTGTGTCAAGTTGTAGTGTGGCAGCTATACCTTTATGCCAGCATACTAGATTGTCAACAGAGCACCAGCGACAATAATATGAACGGACTTTGAATCCCTAAAAGAGTCTAAGTTGAGAGGTTAGATCTTTTGTCAGGATGTGAAATCCTTTCCAAAGCAAGGATACCATACAGTTTTCAGATTCCAATGTGAGTGGCTGTAAGCCTGTCGGGATTGTTAGTTTTTCCAGTAGCCAGGACAGATAGCATCTATATGGTTGGCTTGTTTCCTTGTTTACCCTTACCCCTGTGAAGGGGAAAGTTCTTCTGCCTAGCTGTGGCTCCAGGCTTGCAGATGCCTTATTTCTATTACTATGCTTTGTCTCAGGCTTCTGATTTGACCAGGTTTCAGTCTATTCTTCCTTGGAAAAGAGGAAGTGGAGGTTGGGCATTTCTATTCAGCCATCAAATATTAATCATTTTGTTGAATTAACTTTTTGAGAAAGCCTTACTATGTTACCCTGGAATTCACTATGTAGACCAGGCTGACCTCTAACTCATAAAGATTGGCTGCCTCTGCCTCACAAACGCTGGAATTAAATGGAATTAAATGCATGTGCCACCACACTGGGCACCATATTATCTCTTCTAAATGAAATTCCCAAACTGTTTTACATGGTGGATATTCTTCATTTGGTTTTGTTTCTGCATAGTTGAGTCGTCCCTCCAATTTGCAGTGGATGACAAATATTCAGTTTAGGAGTAAATCCCTGTGTTAGCCTGTGATATTTATTCTACAACTTGCATGTTGGCTTCAGGACTTTAGGAGACATAGAAGCCTCTTTAATATGTAGGAAACAGTGGAATAAACTTCTGAGTAGCTTATACCAGGGCTGCTGATCTGAGTCTCAAAGGTCCATTCCCACGCTAGTTATTACAATCTGAGATCTGTGTCTTTTTCTTTACTCTTGCCTGGGAGAAACCATCTCTGTTTTCCTTTGTCTGACCCAGTGAAGGCAAGGTTATACACAGAAATTAAAGTGGCTAGCTATTGTCCTTTACCCTAGGGACCCACAAAACCCACACCAAACTCTGCTTTCTTTAGAACATCGTTCTTTGTCAATGCCTCCATCATGGGTGCTGTCAATGCCTCCATCATGGGTGCTGGTTGTAGAGTCATTCCTCATTCAAATCTAGTTGTCTCTCTTGTAAGACTTAATACAAGTCTCTGGGCCATGGAACACATTGTTTCATCTGCTATAGTGGGATCATGGATTTATTAAAAATGGCTTTTAAATAATTTTAAGATGTGAGCAAAAGAGAAAGCAATAGCAGGTTCTGCCACCATGAATTAGAAATATTTATTCTGATGTGTTTTTTTTCTTTCCAGGGACATGAATATAGAATTACATAGTAGTGGGGATCTCATCTTAATATAACAGGAATAATAGGAATCTCTTGCCCTCTTGTCACTTGTCACTATAATACAGTTACCGTATAATATAGGGTTTATAGGTTGGGTAATACATAAAAAATAGAATGTGATAGCATATAATTGTGTAGCTAGAAAGTCCTTATTAAGAATGTCATTATGAGCCGGGCAGTGGTGGCGCATGCCTTTAATCCCAGCACTCGGGAGGCAGAGCCAGGCAGATCTCTGTGAGTTCGAGGCCAGCCTGGGCTACCAAGTGAGTTCCAGGAAAGGTGTAAAGCTACACAGAGAAACCCTGTCTCGAAAAACCAAAAAAAAAAAAAAAAAAAAAAAAAAAAAAAAAAAAAAAAAAAAAAAGAATGTCATTATATGATAGTGGGTAAACAAATCCTTCAGCTCTGATGTTTTTCTTCCCCAGCCTAATGCTGCTACTACAGCCTATATGTCTAGTTTTCTGTGTCACAATGGACTTGCTATTATTCTTCATGTACTTCAAATACTATAGAATCTTAGACTCAACAGACACAGTAAGAACCTTAAAATGACTCAGCAATATAGGTGTCATTTCTCTTCAGTACATGGGGGCACTGAGGCTCAGTGAAGTTGTTTAAACTCATAGACTTTATAATAGTCAAATTCTGAACTTGCATGCTCAAGGTCAGCCCATCTAAAGTCAAACACTGTTTATTCTAATCTTTAGTAGATCAATATATTTTAACACAGTCATGACCAATGTGGTGATTTTCTCTTCTCTAACAGATATTATCTTTATTTCTCCCTCCTCTGAGGATGAACCATAAGAAATTGCAGTTTTTATAGACAAAGATCATGTGTAGCAATCTCATGTTGTTCAGCCCAATGTGGTATCTTAAAAATGGTGAAGTTTTTATTCTTTAGAAGTCAATATGTGATTTTCTCACAGTTGTCTTGATCTTGTTAGTGATCTACTATTATAGGATAGCTTATAGGAATAAATGCCAAAATTTCTTCATTAGGTTGAGGCAGAATGCAGCTGCAAGAAGTTTATTACAGCATGTAAAGTCTGAGAATTAATGGAAGGCACTCAGGGGGCTCTTCCTTCAAATCAAGTGAAATGGATATTTAAAACAATCTTATTTTAGGTATCCAGGATAAAGGAATCTCCTGCTGACACCTGAGATATATTAATCCCTGCATGTTTTGCAAATTCCTAAGAACCATTAGCTGAGAACCAAAACTGTATGCACCAAGGTATTCACTAAGGGTTCACTGAACTAAGGTGCAATAAAAACTAAGGGTAAATAAAATCTACCAATTAAATTTTTGGACTGTCACATGAGATGATCTGATTTTCTATGGAGCTTTAAGCATGTGCTGAAAATGACAAAGGCATTCATTAAAAGTTAGATTGTGATTGTTAGTCTATCAGCCTCAGTGCAACTATGTACTGTCAAGATATGGAAATTGCCTTTGTTGCAGGAATGATTAGATAGCAAATTTATAAAAACAATCCTGTAAGTGTTACTCATGTGATCAATGTACTCTGCTTTTAAAACTGGGCTAATGCTCAATTTAGGAAGCCTTATTTTGCCATCTTATTTACAAATTCTGAGAAGTCTTGCATACTATTGTATATTTCCCCCAAACATGTAAAATAACTTTTATTATTTAAAAAACTGTTTTAGTATTTCCCTTCAAGTATAAATTTAAAGAGCGAGAATTTTACTACAAAATTCTACTGTGACTAAATAATCCTCTTAGACACTATAATAGAAAATGGTGTGAATTCAGATAAGATGTCTCTGACTATTAAGTCCTCTGTAGGCATATTTTAAAATATGCTTTTTTTCTACACTTATTTCTCTACATTACTATTATTATCATAATCACACAAAGTAGAATGATATTCAGTGACTATTAGAAATCTATTCCATTAAAGAAAAACATTTCAAAACAGACAAAAATACTGTGAGATTAAATAATTTATTACTGTTGCTAAGATGAACACATCTACTTATTACTCAATTTTATGTGGAACTTTAAAAAAATAGTTTTAATACTGTATCAAAATTTACACAAGGATCTTGTCAAAAGACCAATGTCCTTTGTATCTGCTACTGCCGGCTCTGCTGCAGGCACAAAACATGTTTAAATGTCTCCAGATTGTAGGAATGCAACAATTGAGGGACGCTTCTATGAGGAAAGGTATACACATAGCAAACACTTTTCTCTTGGACACTAAAATATAACATTTTAAAGGAAGAGTCTTAAATTATAACCCAGTTATGGTAATTGGAAATATCCTTCTATATTAAATGAATTTGTAAGTATTTTCAGAAAAATATCTTAGAAAATAATTTCAGAGGGCAGCTTTTAAAATCATAATTATACTGTTTACTATAACAAAATTCCTTCTCATCCCCCTGCCAATAACCATTAATACGCTATACAATAAGACCATTTAAAAACAACAAAAAATATTGACTGTAAATCAAATCATAAGTTTAGAAGATACCCAGAAATTGTTGCATCCCTACTTTTATAATCTTAAACTACAGTAAAAACAGCATTCTATCACAGGCCTCTTGCACATTCATACAAGAAACTATCATTGCCTTTAGATAAACACAAAATATCTATCACAGCATTTCCAGTACACACATTCTAATATTACATATCTATATCAAAAATAAGAAAACTAAGCAAAGCTAGCACACCTCAAGCGATCTGAACAGGAGCTTTTAGCCTCAATTATGGACATGCGTTAATTTCATAAAACATTAAATAGCTGCAGTAAATAGGCAAAGAAAGCTTTTGTTTCATAAGTGCAGTGCAATATTTTAAATTTTACATAAAGTTTATTAAATATACAGCATGTCTAGAAACTAAATTGTAGAAAGACAATCTCACAGCTCAAAACACTTAGAAAAATTACGTTTGCTTCTTTGTTAGCTGACATTGGTGTGCTGAATATATATGAAGGGTTGTGTGTTCCGAAGACATGCCTTTATAAACAACTCATCAAAATTAAAATATTTAGTTTGACCAACTGAAATAAATGATACTCTCTGATAAGCACTTTAAAAATTCCTGCTACCTTTCTAGCTTGTAAAAGAATTTGTAATATTTTTAGCACCTCGGAGTTCAAAACAAAAATCAAATATTATCTTGCATCCAACTAATTATGTGTTAGGAAGCAACCTTTCCACAACTGAAATATAGAAGGGAGCTTCCCAGTCTTGTATGCTGGAAAATACCTCTTCATATATTCCACATAGTAAAAAGTCCCCACCATTAGTTACAATGAACCACCTCTATCAAAGCCATGGAGGCTCTACTGCACTCATCCAACCATGCAGATTACTCAATGTGTCAATCATAGGTGTGGAGAGTTGAAAACATTTCAGCTGTCATGAAAATACTAATGAAATGATGATTTTCCAAAGCTACCTTGAGATTGCTGTGAACACTAAAGTGAGAAGTATAGCGCATCTTAGCTTTATGGGGAAGTTGTACTGAAGGGATTAGAGGGGAGATATGTGCAATGTACAATCACTCTGTGTGATGCCATGAGTCCCATTTTGTAGGAATCAACTTTTTTTCTTTTTCTTCTTCTCTTTATTTTCTGGTAGTGGTGATTTCATGTTTGAAGGGAGTTCTTCTCACATGGGCCCTTTGTACTGGTTTCCTGACAAATGTTGCCTAATTCCAGGACACGAGCCTGCAGCATCTCCAAGTTTCCTCCACACAACCTTAAAAGAAAAAGAAGAAGTAAGCATCTTATGTGCTGTCTTCCAGAAACAGATGTGTGAGTTTCAGGGGAATTATGAGAGGGCCAAAGATAGGTGCAAAGACAAGACAAACTCCACACGGATGGGTTCAAACATAAAGTAAAGCATGATAAAGACAGTTTCTAAACATAAAAACTTCTTTGGAGCTAGGATGCTTGCTACACCTCACACTCCAGCAACCAGATCTGATATTATAGAAGGACTTGAAATCTCCCCCTAGCTATCTGAGTGGAACTCAACTCTGACTTAATAATTCCCACCTGCAGAAATTTTCAGGATGCTGGCAGAGAGGAGCACTGGTATCTGTATTTTTATTTGAAGCTCTCAAAGTGATTTTAATGTACATCTAGAATAAAGAGCCGTTGGTTAAGAGAGCATACTGGCTCCTATAACATACATCTATAACAAAATATACAAAATGTCTATTTCATCTAGAAAAATGAATTTGCATTCTTGAGCCACAAGTCCTAATCTTCTATTCTTAGTTTCTTGATCTTTGCAAAGTAGGGCATGTACCTGTCATGAATCTCAGCTAATGTGCTACTGGAGAATTCTCTCATATTTCCTGAACAGAAAACAACCAAACATAGGATTAAGGGAATTCAGAAAATATTGAAAGAAATACAATTCACCCTAATAAATAGTGGGCCATTTTGGATCATATTAGACAACAGGTAAAATTAAGAATAACATGAGTATAAAATTATTGAGGTCACCAGAAATTCCAATATACAAGCATTAACTGAAACAAGCACATGCATGTCCACACACAGTAAAACAACCACAACGCCCCTAGAGTGCTCACTATGAGGACTGTTAGATCGACAAATCTCACACAAATTTATAATGCTCTCATGAACACAAAACCAATTTATTAGTAATTGAGAGACTATTTCTTTCTATTTTGCTTTTAATTAGAAGTAGATTCATCAGGGTCATCCACTGCCATTTACAGTGATACACAGAGAGTTTTGCTTTTCTTCATTTCCAAGATAGCAGAACTAAGACAGTCACCACTGCATGGAGAAACGGCCTATTGCACTCAAGGGGAATTTTAGTTATGGCCTTTAAATACCAGGAATAGAATTTTATATCAATGGACAGCTTCAGCTATACACAGGAAGTCAAGAACATCTCAAAAGATAACATGCATTCCCCCTTTCTAGCCCATAGATATAATCAGTTCTACCAAGAATGTTTTGAAGGTCTGGTTTGGAAGTAAGGGATATATTTGCAGACCACAGAATAACTACAGATATAAAAACACTGGCTGCTGCAACTAAAAAGTGCAACTCTTCTTTAGTTACTAAATTGTAGAACACAATGAGCCACACCCAGCTATTACAATGAGGTGAAAGGAAATTGCTACATAAGGCAGAACTCTGCAATAGAGCAATGACACTAAGGGAGTACTGTATGGACAAAAAGCAGAGCAGGGCTGTACACACAAGTAGGACTGAGATGGCCAAGTATCTCAGTTGTCACTGGGAGACTGCAGACAAACCTAAATGACAAGGTTACTAAAGACGATGTTATGGTTCTCGGGGAGCAGTATGTTTATCCTTAGAAGAGAACCAACTAACTGTTCATTAAACAGTGTGATGATCTGTGGATAATAGTCTTTTGGTAATTTGATGGAAGTCACCCACTTCCATCCAGGAGGAATATCAGAAATTGACAAGTTTCCCATTGCCCTGAGTTTTTCCAGAGACTTACTAAATTTATAATGTCACACATAATTCTGTGACATTATAAAAGTTTATAGATCCTTAAATAGGAAGGCTTTGTAATCTTTGTTACCTACCTTCCAAGAGAATTATTTATGAAACTGCCTTGTAATCTTCTTTCTTTATTACCTACCTTTCAATTGTCCTCTTGTGTTTATTCCCCAATATTTATTGTGTACTTTTGATGGACATGTAATTTTGTTGTTGTTGTTTTGAGACAGGGTTTCTCTGCTGATGGCTATGCAATTTATAATGGTGTCACAGATACTATTTTAAATAGTTTCCAAGTGAGAGTTTAAGAATCAGGGCTAAGGTGTGGTTTGCATTTTCCCTTTGGAATAAGGATCAAAGAAAAACATGGACAGTTAGAAAAAGATACCCTAGAGGGACTTTTAAAAATAAATAAATAGAAGGGTGAGGTAGGGCTAAAAACTTGTATAGTTAAAAGATCACGAGAACATAGTGTCCTTTTAAAGCAAACGAAAGATCAACAAGAACTAATCATGATCCCAAGATGTGTTCAGGAAGTTTTCACAAGGAAGGAAGGAAGGTAGGGAAGGAAAGGGACTGAGGGCCAAAGCCAATCTGATATTAAGCATGATGGACAAGGTATTATCTGTAAAATACAGTGTTTTCATTCTTTATGGTAAGAGTTAAAAATAGTTGGCCCTCAAAGGAGACCTGGCTAAAACATGGACTTCACCCATCAGTTTGAGCAAGTAACTTCGTTTCTGGGTCTTAGTCCCTTCAAACATACAATGTGAGGGTTGGGGCTCTTGGCCAAAGTGTCACATCCAAATAACCTGTAACTGACGTTAAATAGAGAAATCCAATTAGGGAGCGCCACACACTCCTAGGAGGCCACCAGAAGATGCTTTCTGTGCTTCTCTCCCAGTACTAAAGGGCCCATCAACTGAATTTTATTTCTGTTTTGACAGTCAATAATGAGAAGCAACTGATTCCCTAGAATTATAAATCAAAGCTATAAATTTACAAGGTAAATATTCAAATGGAAAGACCTTAAGCACAAGTTGAAAAGCTACAAGGGATAAACAGTAGTGCATTCAGGAAATGATACGTAGAACCATGATCATTAAAACCAAACAACAGACATATAGCAAAGAAAGGTGCTTGGAAAGGATTGCAAAATAAAAGTAGCCACAACACAGGCAAGCAAGGTTTGGAAATTCTCACCCCAGCACATATAAAATGCCCATGGGACTTAAAGATCATTTACTGGATTCCAGAAATATCTTGAGGTGGTGAACCAGATCTGAGAATATATGTAAAGCTAAAGGGTATTTCTAAAGAAGTTTGCTATTCTATGATATAAGCATAAAATGTAAGGATAAAAACAATACAAAAATACAAAGACAATTAAAATTAGAGCTCAACCATGACTTCTTAAATTTAACAAATGTATTTTTCTACAATAATCCATTTAGCTCTTCAAAGCTGCATGCCTGTATTCATGATTAAACAATATATCAATTAACAATTACATTGTCAAGTTTTAGCTGAGTTCTCTGACTTCATGGACAGATTTCTACTCATCTGTCCCACTGGTGCACCTATCTTGCCTTATTAGTGTCTAAGCTTGAGTTGGTGAAGACAATATGTAGGTTTGATATGAAGGGTCCATATCTCATCTGTGAACCAAGTAAATATTAGCTAGCAAAGTAATTGATTTTGTGGGATTGTTTATTGTAAGTCTTCATTCTTTTTAAAATGTCTTAAATTTAATACTTAAAAAACGTTCATAGGTTATTCTGGAATACAGAACTGACTGATCATTTTTGATCATACCCAGGGCCTTGCATGTAGTGGGCAAGCACTATATTGCCAAACCCACTGATCTTGGTGGTTTTTAGCATGACTATATGGATATCCTTGTAAAACAAACTGAAAATAAAAACAAGGGCAATTGTTTTATTTTCATGTAAAAATGTAAAGACATTTGGTCAGCAATTTTGAAAGCAGATATTTTAAAGAATAACTAAGCTGTGATGAGGCTGTCAACACAGAATACACAATCAAGCATATCAGACTTACATTGCACATTTCTCTGACTATAGCTTTTTCTGTCTCACTAAGGTCATGGTCATACTCTTTACCCTGATGACGATCTATAGCTTCCTGAACATCCAAGACCTGGATTTGTTGAAAAAGAAAAGCAAATTTCACATGGGAAAAATCTGTTAGTTTATGATAACACTATCAAGGACCTCCACTTTGTCAAATCTTAAGTTTTTTTCCATGTCTGCATATCAGAATAGATTCATACATGGCAAAATCTTTTTTAAATAGTTAGTTGTTCTGAAACCTGGAATGAATTTCATTAATTTTTTTCAAGTGCCTGTTAAAAGCAATCTATTATATCACTAATAGTCAATTGAATTCATTAATGTTTAAAATAATTAGGTGCAGTTAATTTAGTCATTAAGATATCTAGTAGTGTGAATCATTTGGGGGATAGTCAATAACTTAGTCCAATTCAGCATTGAAAACAATTAATTATATACCAAATTGTCCGAGTGATATGTAGACAAGGCCTATAGAAAAGACGGCTACAAAAGAATATGCATAGGAGGTATGCAGATGAAGACTCTGAGTTTAGAGTTCTTGCCTGGACTAGTGCCTAAGAAAGGAATGTGGGGATGGATCTTGAAGAGAAATATCTCATGGCTCCTTACAGTGAAAATATTCAAGCAACACTTTAAATATTTTTTTCATTTGAGCAAATTGTGCTTTAACCGTCTTTTAAACAAGTTTATTGGCCTATGTTTCTACTTCTCTAAACTGCCCTTAAATAGGCTAAATATACTACTTTTAAAATGTCAATACTCTCAGGGAATAACAGCCTTTGGTACAGAGGATGCTGTTTGTCACTATTGTAGTGGTTTGCAAGCCAAAGCATTGATACAGAATAAAAACTAACCTTTATCCTAGAGCATCCACTCTGAACCGTGACTTACTAAATAGCTTGTTCCTATTGTCATCATGGTCAGGAAGGTTACATCTAAGGGTCTGTCTCAATAATTAACAACAAGGAATAATTAGGGTCTCCATGTCAAGTTCATAAACACTGAGACTAAGTTTAATTTTATAATAGTCTTATTCAAAAACTCCTCATTATCACCATCCAGTAGCTTGTTCTTATTGTCATGATGGTCAGGAAAGCCACACCCAAAGGTGTGTACCAATAATTAACAACAAGGAATAATTAGGGTCTCCATGTCAAGTTCATAAACACAGACTAAATTTAATTTTGTAATAGTCTTATTCAAAAACTCCTCATCACCATCCAGATACCAACATTTTCTTTAAAAGTCTTGATATTAGCCTCATAATCATTCTTTACATACTGAGATGAAATCACTGACTCTTCAGTAATAGAAAATGTAAAGACCCCTTAAACATCAGCCTACAAATCTGATTTTTAATACACCTCAAAACAGTGTGTACTTCAAATCAGTTAATTTCTATTAAATTAAGCTCTAATTAATAACATCATATACTTTGGAGGCCAGAAGTGTACTTTTGCTAAAATAGACCAGCTTCTCTCACTGATTTATGTTTTTCCCAACAAAGCAAAACTGGTCAGGATGGGCTAGGAAAGAAGTAGGCTAAGTAGAACTCTCCATAGCCCAGTGTTCATTAAAGCCTGGTGTTTTCTTTCAAATGTATCAACAGGGAAAATCTGAACCATTATTCTACGGCTATATTATTTTTGCATACTGATCTTATGAGGCATTTTCCAAGGTATATGTCTACATGCACTTCTCCTGACATGGGAAGTCCCAGTAGTGAACATGTTGGATATTTCATATTTTCTGAAGATCTCTGCCCACTTAGTTTCACTATCCACCCACCAAGGAAACAATGTGTCTCCTGATAACCCTTCCCTCTCTTGAGACAACATTTTACATGGAAATTAGAGAATCATTTCATAGGAAATTGAGGGTCTTTCCCTTGCCCTTCAGTCCTTTGAGGCCACACTCAGAGTTGCACTGAGAAATTAGAAGATTTCAGTGTGGCTCATTATGTGCATTGGATTCAAATGTCACATTTGACATTCAACAAGGTAGCAGGCTGAAATGACTTTCAAACAGTTTGAGTAGCAGGGCAAGGTGTTGCTTTTGGATTTTGATCAAAAAACTAAACTGCTGCAAAATTGAAGTTGATCTGTTGGTCTTTTCCAATTCTAAAATGCTTTCAGTTAGTGCCTGATTAACACTAAAGCTCAACTGGAGAGAAAAGTTCTCATCAGTCAGTAAGCCAGCACCTGCAGGAGGCAGAGCAGGACCCTAAATGCTTGCTGTAACTTTACATCTATTCTACTCAATTGCTGGGTGAGTATTCTCCTGAGACAGAAAGAGTCCAGTGCATTGCCAGTGGCCACTAGCATGGCTCTCTTACTTGCTCTCATCTGCAATCAGTACATGTTTGAGGAAGGTGAACTCATTTTCTGTTAGCCAAAGCAAAATATCCTGAGAGCTAAATCTCCTGTTCATCATCAATTTATTTGCATACCCAGCTTACTACAGAAGATATGGCACACTCTAAAAAAGGGCAACTTCTATCTGATGGTAAGTCAGAAAGTGAAATAATTTTAAGAAAAGTTAGAAAACTTATATGCCAAAACTTGACCTTAAGCCATCTACCTGCATTATGGCTCACATAGGGTTGGTAAAAACTGTTCAAAATCATAAACCTGTCTAAAGGACAGCATTTCATACTTAGAAATTATCTTAATTCTTAATGTTACTTTTATTACCTACATAAATAATCAGTTTATAATCTTAGGTAAACATTTGAATTATTTAATACTTATTTTAATTATAATACTTATTAACTTTATTTACTGGGATACATCACTAGTTAATGAAATAAATGATTAATTTTGCCCAAATTTTCATTAGTCACCATCGAATCTGAAGTAACAGCCAAAACTGGAGACCATCTATTTTTTCCTAATGTGCCTATAAGGAAATTGTAACTGGAATTTGAAAACTTAATTTTGACTTAATAGAAGAAAAAGTAGGTTGAAGTTTATTTCAATAGTCACTGAATAATAATTATATAATATTGTCAATTACCTTCCACACTTTGACAATCTTTCTAATGCTATACATGTGGTGCAATAAGCATTGAATATATACAACCTATAACAATACTTTTCACATGGATATGCATGCACAACAGACTTCAACTTCAATGCAGATAGGAATGAATCACATTACTCAGGCAGAATAACGAAAGTAGATATTTAACCTTAAAAACTCAAGCCCACTGTCAGTTCACAAATTAAAATCACAGACACTAAAAAGTTACACCAACAAAGGGGTTAAAAATAAAGTGTCTATGGTTACAGTAAGACTGAGGACTGTCAGACTACAGCAAACAAGCCATGACACAACTGAGGTTCTGGAGAAATGGTTGCACACGATTGGTTACCTTAAGAGAATGTACCACAGGTTCAGGCTGCTGAGAAGGTGTGGTATGTCCACTGAAGCTAGCTGGAGAGTTGGGTGAACTGTTACTCCCATCAGCCCCTGATGACAACCTAAAAGAACCCTTAGTAGAAAATCAACAACTTTGTTATTAAAACAAAAGTCGTTTATAACCATACAGATGCCATTAAATATGCAGTCTAACCATCAAATGAGCAATATCAGTCTTATTTTTTTCTATCACCCACCCCCAATTTTCTTAGTCTACCTTAAGACACAATCTATTCACTGGAATACTCTTGCTACTTGAGTGATGCAAAAACAAAAACCATCCCCAATAGCATCTGGATGTCATCTGCAATTTACCAAAGAGTGTAATACTCCCAAGGAATGGCCACTAAGAGCATATCAAGACTGATTTTTGAAACCTAAAGACCCGAAGAACAAGGGATTCGTGAGGTACTCCTCAGCTGAGTGAAACACATTTATTCAGCAGGTCAAATGTCATATTCCATATGTCTCAGGAAAACACTAACACATAACACTGTTGCACTGGAGAAATTGTGTCTTTTATAAAATCCTTGTTTTGGGAAAGGCCTATAATAACTATAATAACAGAACATTTTAAAAGAGGCTTAGCTTAGTTCAATATTTCTTTGAACAAGTATTCATTTCCTAGCCTCTGTTAAAATGAAAACCAAAATAGATACAAGTTACTTATTTGTTAATTAATAATTCTTCAACTCAGTGGGTGAGAAATGATTAATTAAACCTGTGTGAGCCATGGTCACCTGGGAACTCCTCTCAGGGGTCTGCAGCTTTTCTGAATATTGATTGAGAAAAGACTAATGGATCAACGAGGAAAAAGACAGCAGCAATTAGCTTCTTAGAAAAGTAGCAGGGAGAAATTTCCAAACCTGTTTTTTTGTGGAGTGTGCCCTTCATTCTTAAGGAACCTGAGGATTTTAATTTCTGTCCATCAAAAAACTACAGATTCAGCCACAACTAATAGATTAATCAGTAATCCACTTAGTGGGTCCTGTTAAAATAATATTCCTAAGTAGTAGGAACCACTGAGGGTGCGCTGTAAATTCATGAAGAGAGAGACAACAGTGTTTGGGGACATTCATTCAGTTATAACAGCTACAGGAGAATGTTCATTGTGGACACTTTTAGGGAGTGAAGGGGCAAGCTGCACACAGGAAGCCACAGTTACGGGCCATCTGCACCCAATGTTACTCACATAAAATTTAACAAGCCCTAAAATTTGGAATATAATGTCCCTTCTCTTGTTGTTGTCATTTCTACCAACACCCTTCAAGGCTCCACATTACTCCCAGCAAGCCTATGAAGGAAAGATGGATTATTTTCTATGCCATAAGAACTGTGCAATCTAACTGCTCCTGCCTGCCAACCAAACTAAGCACCAGGAAGAGGAAGCAGTCCAATGAGACATTGTTATACTTCTTTAGCTTCTCTCTTTGATTGCTACAAAGTCTTACATTAAAAGCAGGTAATGAAATAGGTCTGTCAAATATAAAGCCCCCAAACCCTCTTGAAAATTAAATTATTAAGTTTGCCTTTTATGGGTTTGTAACTTAAGTCAGACATAATAACACTGATATGAATAATAACAAGGCAATTATCTGAGATTTAATGATAGTTGGAAAATACACCTTTCCATCCCCTAAACTGTATACATTTTTTTCTCTTTAGGTTAAGTGATTCCAAACTGGATGAGGGCAAGGAAACTCTTCTTCTCTGAGTGACATTGTTCCTCTTCAGTTCTCCTCCCCTGCTGGTGTATCCTAGGAACTCTTTCAGAAAAGCATGCTTAGGGTGTATGCGTTCAGGTCACCTTCCATTTAGAACAGTGCATTACTATGCCATGTTTCTTGGTGATCTGAAACCTAAGGCAATAAACAGTCCCATTTTGGGTGACCACCACGCCATTTCCATCCTTAACCCCCTTCTATGCACAGTTTATCTTTAAAGCTTCTCTTTCCACATTTAGACAAAAGGCAGGCAAATTAGTAATGGCATGCTTGGGCACGGATCCTTTGGCTTAACGAAGACTTGAAAATCAACATTAATACTGTCTTTGAATATAATCATCAACTGGGATTGCTTGAATTTAGGGAAAGTCCTTTACTGATCATAACTATTAAGAAACAAACAAATAAATGCTTTTATTAGTTTCCTTTTGTTGTTGTTGGTGGTGGTTTTTTATTATTTTTTTTCTTCCCCCCAAGACAGGGTTTCTCTGTGTAGCTTTGGCTGTCCTGGAACTCACTCTGTAGACCAGGCTGGCCTTGAACTCACAGAGATCCACCTGCCTCTACTTCCTGAGTGCTGAGATTAAAGACATGTGCCACCACCACCACCTAGCTTATTAGTTTCCTTTAATAAATGATTACAATAAGCTCTCAGTTGGAATATTTATTAGGAGAAAATGTATTACCTTTCAAAAATAACTTTAAATTAGCTTTGAGAGCATGAACTAGTAATCAACTAGAAAGATCGAGGTTCTCCCTCCCTCTCTCCTCTCCTCTCCTAAATAGTGTGTGTGTGTGTGTGTGTGTGTGTGTGTGTGTGTGTGTGTGTGTGTGTGTGTATTATATGTTTCTATTTAGGAGGCCTCAAAGTAACCAAATAAATAAACACCAAATGTACTAAATGACTTTCTAGAGTGTAACACTACAAACCAGCATCTCACTCTGTCCTCTAACAGAACAGAAGTTCAGCTATCTAAATGCTTATGAGGCTACATTTGGACAATTACCTAGGCTCATTCAGTATGTAGTCTCAGTTGACTTATACATTTTGACTAAACTAGTTTTTAATGTGCTACTGAGTAGAATGCTGTACAACAAATAATGCTAAATAGTCTCTCGGAGCTTATTTCAATAAGACTAAAGCCTCTTGTTTAAACTATACTGGGCTGGCTCTGAAGACGAGGAATTTAAAAGTAGAAAACTTTAATAAAATTTGAACCATAATTCCCGTCTTGAGTTGCTTGTGTTCATGCCACATGTGAAGACATGCTGCAAACACATATAATATGCAAAAATCTCCAGTCACCAGTCCATGGGCAAGGGATAATTTTCCAGACTTCCCGGAAGCACCTGAACTTTACACTTCTTTTCCTGAAGGTATTTTTGTCCTCTTGTGTAGTTGGGCTTGCTCACCCTTGACCCCTGGGTCAGAATAATCTAAGAAAACTGGTAAGAGGTAAAAGATTTCACTCCTGCCCTCCCTGCCCCTCCCCATTCAGCCAGCTCCTCCATGGGTACAGACAGCATCTGTCCCCTCCCCATTCAGCCAGCTCCTCCATGGGTACAGACATCATCTGTCCCCTCCCCATTCAGCCACCTCCTCCATGGGTACAGACATCATCTGTCCTCTCCCCATTCAGCCACCTCCTACATGGGCACAGACATCGTCTGCCCCCTCCCCATACAGCCACCTCCTCCATGGGCACAGACATCATCTACCCGCCTCCCCAACTGTAGTGACTCCTCTAGCAACAGAGGCCACCTGGTTCCACACAAGCAAAGGTAGACAGCTGGCTCGTCTTCACTCACCGGGAGAGAGGGCAGGCATCGTCCTATTCCTCGGCACCCTTGCCACCACTGCAAGACCCGCCGGGCTCTGGGCCCCCAGCCTTTCTCCACATTTGAGCTGTTTCTAGTTGGAGGTTGACTTCTATTCTGGGTGGCCTTATATTTGGAACAATATGGTACAATCACTCAGAAAAATACTGTTTCCCAAGACTCAAGAAAGCAGATAGAATAAGAAGCTTAATGAGATGAACCACAATGACCACAATGGCAAGCTGTAACATGCACCTGTATCTGGGGGAAGTTCAGAGTGGAACCAATAGTGATGACTCTTAGGCAATAATAACTGCACCCTCAAGCTGTCAAAAGGAGGTGATGAAGGTGAAAATAAAGAAAATAACTTAGACATTAAAATAATGTCCTTTCACCGATTCCACCTATTAGGAGCAAAATTCTCACAAATCTTCCAGATATACAAACTGTAGAACTTCTGAATTTAACAGAAATAATTAGTAATGCAATTTGAAGCAATATGCACTTTTGGCAACAAATACAAATTGGAATTTTAACTGATAATTTGTCAAATTTTCAAGAAAAAAATTGCTGCATAAGAAAAATTATAAAGTCCTAAGAGGTATAAAAATAAGTTTTATATGCCAGATTTCTATTAGTTACTCAATGTTCAAATTTCTATACTAACTGGTAGTAGGAATAATATAAATTAACAAAAAAGAACATTCTAAAAATAAGTTTCCTGAAATTTCAGATTTCCTGCATGGCCAACCTGTATAAATCTATAAAAATGGTGAGAAGCAAGTGAACTTATTAGAACAAGGTGTCTTTTTCTTCCTAAAGCTACTATGTCCCTAGGAAAAACAACCAAACATCCCTCCACACAATGGCTATTAATTCCAGTGTAGACCCATGGAGGTTAATTCTGAGATACTGAAACTGAGAATCAAATGTTTTTGTTCTCTTTTGTAGGGCTGAGGCCTCATGGTCTTTCCGCATCCACTTTGCCTGTCTATTAGACCATAAATTGGCCTTCTAATACCTGAAAACATACATATAAGTAACATACAGACTGAGCATGCTATATTTAGGAACATATATGTACATACATATGTGCACATAACAAAAACTAATGAAAAAGAGGCCATGAATTTGAAAAAAAAAAAAGAGTATATGAGAGGGTTTGAACAGAAAAAGGATAAGAGGGAAATGATGTAATATAATCTCAAAAATAAAAGAAATTTTTTAAAAGTATTTTAGTTTCCATATCCATTTCCTGGAAGTTGGTGCTTTGGCGTCATTTTCACTGTAACTTTATGGAACAAGAGAGGAAAACACATCACGGTCTTAAGTCAAAGGTACATTGTTTACGGTAGTTGATCCTCCCAAACCCTGGACTCAGTCTGTGAAGTCAGCACCAGGGACACATGTCAAGTCATGCATACTCTGCTATACATATGTAACAGAAAATTTGGACATTTGTGCTAGAGTCAATGGTCACTTCAGCATGCAATATTGATGTGAAAATCATTCTTTTGTTAATTATCTTATATGTAGATACCTAACCTATTTGATTATCAAAATAATTATATTCAACAATTTATAAAATGGTTGATAGCTTTAATTTTACCATCCACCCACACTCATCAGTTCTATTTCTGAGAGGATCATTAATTATAAATGCACATTTTATAGATCCTTTTACAAGTCTTCTGGATTTGGTGATTTTCATGATGTAGACATCTCTCAGACCTTAAAATTTCCAGATCCAGTGAAATAAGTAAATCATACAGGACTAAACTTATTTTCATTCTCTCTTCCCATGCAGTGAGGCCAAATCCCAATGTGTCCTTTATAGTAAAATATTACCTCACCCATGTAATCTACAACAGAGTCTCTACTTTGATGATGATATAACTATTTTAATGAAAAACATGCCTCTGGAGAATCAGGATTTTTGATTTGCTAACTTATGTCAATATGTGTTTTAAAATTGAGGTACATGGAAAATGCATTCTGAGACAGCTACTATCTTTTGACAACAATGACTCTTAGATTTTTGCCAGCTCTCCATATAATTTTCTCAAGACAACTTCATAAAATAGAAGAAATTTTCAGTATCTCCACCTCTGGGATTAATTCTGGCAACATGGGAAACCCAATCCTGGTCATCAACTGCCCCATATAGTAATAATTATCCTCCAATAAGCTGGATGCCATTAAACTGAAATTATTTTTGAAATTTGCAAATGTATTCATTTCCTATATATTCTTTAATGTAATTCCTATGTATGGTTTGGCAATGTGAGTCAATAAAAAAATGAGTGAATTTGAAGGGAGGAAGGAAAAATGGGTGAGAGTCAAAGTAAGAATCACTCTTCTTAAGTTCCAACAGAAGTGTACAATAGTGATTCGTTTTTATTCTCTCACACTCCAGGAATTTTTGAAAGGTGCACAGTGTAGAAAAGCACAATGCTTTGGAAATTGGTGAAGAAAGGAAAAGTGAAAATTAAGACCTAAGAGGAAGACAGAAGGGACTGTCCAGGGTGTACTCCTATAATGCCAGGCTTCTCAACAAATCAGACAAAATAAAGCTTTCCATTAGAAGACTAATAGACTAGTCCAATAATAATGACTCATTGGAAATCTCAGTAATAAAGGATCGGAAAACATAAAGTAGCTCATATTTAAGCCAAAGGTATCTTAGCCCTTATGAGTCAGTCTGATCTTGAGCCTTCTACCTCATTTACTTAGAAAGGAAGAAGAAACATTCTCATATCCACAACATATTGGTACTGCTAGAGTCAATGCCTATAGTCTCATGATTTGAAGGGCCAGAGGTTTGGTGCCTCTTTCAAACTCCTCTGTACTTAAATATGAATTCAACATTCAAGCAGCACATCATGGCATTTATCTTCAATCCAGGACTCTTCCAGTGAATAGCCATAATTGTCTGAACATGTACAGGGTTCTCTAAGATTATCCTTTCTTATTTTTTCTTAATGGGTTATATATGTAACCTAAGGAAACAAAAGTCAATTTTGTACAACAAACAATGTAACTTCTTTTACAATCATGGTTTTCTCAAATGAGTCAATTCATAGTTTAATTATTCCTTATAGGAATCACAAAGTCATTTAAAATATCTATTATTCTCTTTGATGAAACACAAATCACAAAAGATGATTATTCAGAATTTGATTTATAGTCTCTACAATACAGAAAAAAAATTGCCTAAAAATTAAACTTCCGCAAAAATCCTTCCCAGTGATTCATTATAACTAAGGAAAATGCAATTACAAAATGATAATGTTTCCTGAGATTTACATTCTACTATGGAATTCTGCAACTTGAACTATCAGACATATTACTGAATAAATAGATGTATGTATATGTGGGGTATGTGCATCTACAGACATATGGGGGTAGAATGTATACAAATATATACATATACACACATATTTACTTCTGAATGAAATAATATTGCAGTGCTCTATAGCCACAGGCTTCCCACTTATCAGAGGGAATATGTGAAGAATGAACTTAGGACAGACCCTTACTATCAATATAAAAAGCCAGCTATGGACACTTGAAGATTGATCAGCTAACATGGTTTCCTGGTAAAGATACTTAATATTTTATAAGTCCTAAAGTTTGGACAAGCTATTATGTAGTGCCTCACACCTCATCAGAACACAATCATGCTTTAGGGTGAAGAGTGTAATCAGTCCTTCATTATTACAGGACAAAGGTAAGTCTTTGTTCAGTATCCTTTAGTAAGTACTGCAGAACTGCAGCTGCACACAAAGAGAAGTGCAGATTAGATGACAGACTTAGAGATCATCTTGGCAGACTATCCATAAGATTTCTTCACATAGATAGGCTTAGGAATGCTGGTAGCCTCTGTTTTGCATTCAAGACAATACATAAATGCTTTTATTCAAAGAAAACCTAAAACTACTTTTAAAATCTATTAAAAATTTATTTAAAAATTTTGTATACCTCCCCTCAAGTTGTTGATGAGGTAATTCCCAGAACATTTGAGAGATTCTCTCAAAACAATATAGGCTATTGCCACTGTTCTTGGCTCTTCACCAGAACTTGATAGTATGACACTCTGGTTGAAGATACCACACACTTTAGTGACAGGACATGGAGAAAAGGAGCTGTACTGATAAGGAAGCTGCCTCACCACTGGCTAGCTCTCAAAGTACCAGAAGGTGCTCCATAGTCTTTTGGGAAAGAAAAGCGAACAGCCTTGCAAAGATAAACACTGTCAGCTACAATAGTGACCACCCTGGCAAGTTATACACTTGGGTTCAGCAGTGGCAGGAATGTTATGGATGTAACCAACCATATTCTAATTGAATTTAGGGCTCATTACACAGGAGAAAACAAATGTCTGATACTGTAAATCTCATCAAGAACCCATTGTTAAGGAGCTAATATGACCCAGGGGTGAACCTACCACTATTATTTTTCTAAATGGACCTGGAACCAAATTGCCCCATAACTACAATTCTCCATACCCACAGATTAATGCAGCCCTCAGTTCTCATCAAAGAAGCTTCTTTACTCAGTGGAGGTCATTAACATAGAAACTCAAAACTCATCAAAGTGCAGAGAATAAGTGCCTGGGAAATGTTTAGCTATAAATTGAACATCTCTGTCATATCCCTTTTCTCCCAGGCTCAGGGAAATTTTGGAAGAGGAGTTGAAAAGACTTAAGAAGTCAGGAGGACCAAGATGAAAAATTGTCCTCTGGATATGACAGGAGCAATGCACTCATAAACTCATTGAAGCTATTGGCTGCCTGCATAAGATCAAGCCAATCAGCATTCCAGTATGGAGAATGGAGAGGCTCAAGGAGCCTTTGCCACTAGCTAAGTAGCTACTGACAGTTAATGACTAGTAGAGAGGGATAACCAGTTTTCTTTAGAAGTGTGATATCTTGTAAACTGACCATCTTCCAGGAGATTGCCCCACAGCATTAATTAAATTGAATGGGTTATTAACAAAACAAAAACAAAGAGGCTTGCTAGGGAATGTAAAAAGGGAATCTGGGAGGAGTTAGGAGGAGTGGGAAGCAAGTGATCAAATTACATCCTACGTATATATGTATAAAATTCTCAAAGAGTTAATGAACTATTATATTAAAAATAAATCTATACTTACAGAGATTATTTGTTCATTTAATTATTTTAGGTAATTATCAGGTAATATATCAAACATCACGTAACTATATATTTTAATAAATTTGTATTGAAAACAGTAGGTTCAAATTATGAACTCTATGTGGCATTTAGGAGCTGTATGACATTGAGAAAGCCATGTGATCTCTTTATGCCTCAGTTTCCTCATCTACAAAATATAGGCAATGATAAAATGGTATGTCTCACCCAATGGATTTGGTAGCTGGCATGAAACAATCTCTCCGATCACTGCCTTTCCCATATGACTGCTCTGCTTACTCTCATTATCAGGGATGTTTTGGATTTGGTTGTCAACACGTTTTATAATGTGTCAATTTACTTTCACATGTTTTTATATATAGAAATGTCTCTCAACCGGGGGCAATTTTCTTCCCCAGGGAAATACCTTTGGGGAAAAATATCTATAGTCATTCCACTGTTAAAACTAGGCAATTTCTATGATCATTGAGTTGATAGATGTCTAAAATATTGCTAGACATCTTACAACTCAGTCTCATCCCATCAGAAAAAGAAAAGTATGCTGCCCAAATTGTTAAGAAAGCCTGCGTTAGAGAAAGAGAACTATGTACAAAAACTACAAATCTACATTGCTTTGATCACCCTGAGATGACTTTTAGGAAGTGTCTGTAGACTTCTGGGGGAAGTCCATCGTAGGGCTTGGAGAGTGTACGACCTTACCCCATTTCCAGTTTGCTTTCTCAGTATGACAAGATGTGATCTCTCAGCTTCTTTCTCCAGCCACCTGCTGTCATGCCTCCCCAACAATATTGGATTCTCACTCTACAACCATAAGCCTAAATAGATACTTCCTTGTCTAAACTGCTTTGATCATGATATTTTAGCATTGCAGCTATAAGTAACTAATACAAACTCCATAGCAGATGATGCATTTGAAGAAATATTTAGAGTTCAAAATCATTTAAAAAGAAAGTAGTTATACTCCAGTTCTCAAGCAATCTATGTAACATCAATGAACAGGAAATTACTCTAAGAAATGTATTCAAATTAAAAGTGGCCCAAACACCCTAATGTAACAATACTATATGAAAATATGCATTAAAGGCAGACAAAAGGCAATGGTCCAAAGAACAGAGTCCCATAAAGAGAGACATAGCAAGCTGCAATACCCTAAAAGCAGACATATCAAATAAAATCGGCAGTGTTTTGTGGGAACTGTGAAAGAAAACAGAGCTTCCTTAATACACAAGGCAAACATTCTACACTACATTTTAAGCACACTCACTAGGACAGAAGAAAACTGCTGACAAATAGAAGCAAAGACTTTGACAAGCAAAACAACATACTGTTCCTGACCAAACCATTCTACAACATGCAGAGAGAAATCATAAAGAAACCTGGACATAGCAGTGATGAATGTCTCCTTTGCACACAGCTGAGGCATTCAGTCCATTTATATGCATGTCTCCTCAGAGCATAGAAGATACATGGAAAGCTTGTCTTACTGACAACTGTTCCCAATCACTGGGTTCCCACATGTTAGGACCACCACAGTGCTATAAGTCCAAATATTAATACTGCCCAATACAGACTACTATTACATGTGAGCACCCCCTTTTATAAGACATGGACTACGAAAATCCAAATAATGTAAAGGATTCAGGCAACTCAATAGCATAAAGCCAAATAACTCAGTAAGAAAAAGGACCAGGAACTCAAAAACACATTTTTGTTTGAGGCAGAGTCCTACTCTTTCCTCTGCATCCCAGGCTGGCTTGGAACTTGCTAACTAGCCTACTACCTCAGCCTCCAGCATGTTAGGATTACAGGGCAGAGACACTGCAAGCAACCTGATTGGACATTCCTCAAAAAGACAAAGAATGAGTGAACCAATAAGCATTGGAAAAATTACTACTCCTAATGACCATGGACATGCAATGAACTACATCACAACCCAGTTAGAAATTATAATTACTTTAGGTGCAAGAGATAACAAGTGCTGGAAAAGGGGTACAGAAGAAGTAGAATTCGTTTACTGCTGGTGGAAAAGTAAACCACTACAACTATTATGGAAAACAATGTGGAGCCTCCTCAAACACCTTAAATAGAATTATTATGTAATCCAGTGGTGCATGCATA
The DNA here is from genome assembly GCF_949786415.1 of Peromyscus eremicus. Lineage (NCBI taxonomy): Eukaryota > Metazoa > Chordata > Mammalia > Rodentia > Cricetidae > Peromyscus > Peromyscus eremicus. Next base: position 3,218,486 of record NC_081426.1, on the reverse strand, counting down.
CAATGAGGCTGAATAAATGTCTGTCCTTCAATTTTCATTACAATACTATGGAAAAGAACCAAGATATCTAAACAAACTAACAGAGACACCTGCACATACACAAGGGTGCGCATACACACATATAAAAATAGAAAAATATTCAACCAAGCAGAGGGTGAAATTTTATCATATTTGAGAATATGGATGTGTCTTAATGATAATACATTAAATGAAATAAACCAGTCAAAGAATGATAAAAAAAATGACAGGATCTTATTCATAAGTGGAACTATAAAGGTTATCTTGTAGAAGTTAAGCAAATGGAGTAGCTACCAGAGGTGAATGGAGGGTAAGGTAAGAAGATATTGGCCAAAGAGTACAGTATATCAATAGGAAGGAATAAGAGTTCAAGAGACATACTGTATAATATGTTGGCAATAATTCCTATGTTTTAAAATGCTATCAGTGGACATATAGCAACAAAAATAACTATGTGCTTGTACATATGTTTATTAACTAGATTTCCACATTTCACTTGTATATGTATTCCCAAACATCTTTGGAGACACGGTGTTTTGTATTTCATGTAAAAACAATTTTTAATGTTTAATTTATTATTATTGTGTACTTGTGTGTATGGTCCACCTAATATTATATGTGTATGTACACACTATGCCACACATGGAGAAGATAAAGGAAAACTTTTTGGAGTAAGTCTCTACTCCACCATGGGTTGCAGGGATAAAACAAGTCATCAGACTTGTATAATATTTTACCTGATGAGCCATCTCACTGGCCCCAAACTTTTATTTTAAAAAAAATTAACTGGGTGGCAGGTATTGTTCTTAATAACTTACACTTCATAGTGATCTCTTGTTAGTTGGACTCCTCTATGGGACACTCTCTGCTTTGTCTACTGATCTAGCTCTTGAAGGATAGAGTCTTGGGATCCTAGGGGAGATTCAGGCTGTCTGAATATCTCTGGGTCTGGGGTATCATATTCAGAGCATATTTTATGGACTGATAGGGATGGTATGGCACACACAGGCTGAACATCAGCTCTGTGCTCATGTGGCTTACTCTACTGCTAAGTACATACCTACAATGGCAGCTGTAGTGATATATAATTTGTACTCTAACAAATAAAGCTTGCCTGGGGATCTGAAGACAAAGCCAGCCACCATACTAAACATAGAGGACAGTCAGTGGTAGCACAAGCCTTTAATCCTAGTATTTGGGAGGCAGAGATTCATCTGTATCTCTATGAGTTTAAGGTCAGGCAAATGTAAGCAATGCACATTTGACATGAGCATCACATAGGATGTGAAGCACAGAGCCACAAACACTGAAGTGGGCATGACATGCAGTCAAAGTAATCTTTGAAGTCATGTGAAAACATTAAAGTGTTTTAGACAGAACCACAGTCTGTAAGGGAATTAACAGTATTTTATAGACATATCTACTAATCACATGAGAATTGTGGTGATATATTATGTCTCCCAATATATTGTGTACCCTAATAAAACTTATCTGAGGATGAGAGGAAAAAGCCAGCCACTATATTAAACATAGAAGTCAGGAAATAGTAGCACAAGCCTTTAATCCTAGCATTCAGGAGGCAGAGATTCTTCTGGATCTCTGTGAGTTCAAGACCACACTGGGAACAGAGCCAGGCATGATGGCACACACCTTTAATCCCAGCACTAGTTAACCATAAAGGTCTGGAGGTCTGTACAGACAGACAGGAAGTGACAGAACTGGGCAGAAAGAGAAAATGACGTGGCTGGGCGGAAGGGAGATGGCAGAACAGAGAGGCATGTAGGCGTGGGTATACAGGAAGTAGGTCTCTTTGGAAGCTGAGGAGTTGGTGAGGTGAGGTTGATTGTTGCTTGTCCTATTCCTCTGATCTCTCAGTTTTTCACCCCAATATCTGGCTCTGGGTTTTTTATTAATAAGACCATTTAGCAATTTGTCTTGCAGAGAATAATTTCATTGGGGCAAATTTGGTTGAGATGAAGTTTTGGTAAGGTAATTAACAAAAATGCTTGAAGTGAAGCATGATCATTTGCTGCCTATACTGGATAATAGCACAAGAACAAAAAAAATGATGTAATGATTTAAAGGGCAGGACCACATGAGCCTGGATGTAGATTTGGATGTGATGAGGTTGGGAAGAATCTGCAATGGCTCTCTGCTTTCTGGCTGAGTACCAAGTGGTCACGCCACTAGCCAGGCTAGGAAATACCAAAGGAAGTAACATATCTACCTCCTTTCTCAGATTTTTAAATCCAAGATTGAAGAGGTGATTGACATTACAAATTCCAGAAACATTTTTCCTCACTTGTACCCTCCAAATAGTTTTTTTCTTGATGTGCCAGATTTTTTTTTAAAAAAGGAGGTTGCAAACCATTTAACTTACAAACACTGTTAGTTTTATGCAACGACAACCACATTATTGGTGATAATATGAGATTAAACTCTGCAATATTTTTGGGGAAAATAGAAATATTTGTTACTTAAGATGAAGTTTTGAAGCATATAAATGTAATTCCCAAGAAAAATAAATAAACAGACATAAGTAATTAGAGCAGAATACATTTTTAAAATTAGTATTACAGAGGAAAAACTCCAGGAAGAGAAGCATTAGTGTTTTGAAAAGGCTAAGACAGCAAATATCCAGTATCCTCAGAGCCAGAGTAACAGCCAACAAAGCATAACAAAAAAGGTCTAATTAGTAAGCAGCTGATGGACAGTAGGGGGGAAATGTGGACCACTGCATTCTGTACATTCTGCTTCTGTACATCTGTACATTTGTGCTTAATTTTAGACTTTCAGTAACTATACAACTCCCAGTGAAGAATTGAGTTCTTTTTGAGGGGTGTTGCATATAATTTGCCTTCTGATTGGTTAATATCAAATAGAAAAAGAACTTCTGATATTGCTTCATAGAGGGATATGTCTGAGTATCTCTAGGTTTGGGGCTTATACAGTGGCAGCGAGGGTGAGGTGGAACACATTGAAAAGCAAAGAACTAAATTGGCAATATGGAAACAATAGGCAAAGAAGTAATAGTCATTAACATTGCATTTGGTTACAGAGTACAACCCATTAATAACTGTGTTAAAGCATTCAGCAGGCCATTAAAATGCAGCAGAACACACACAGAGGGGGAGCCCCTGTGACTAAAAGCTATTTATGATAAATACTTAAAATACTTATTGAGGTGAATAACTTTCTGGATTTTGTAAAAAAAAATAATAATAATAATGTTGCTGTGGAATAGTCCTTCTGTATGTTGTGAATATGTGTTGCTACCATTGGTTCATAAAGAAGGTGCTCTAGCCTATTTGAGACAGGTTATAGCCAGGCAGAAAATCCAAGAAAGATAGGGGAGAAGAAAGGTGGAGTCAGGGAGATGCCATTCAGCTGCCCAAGGAACAAGATGCCAGCCACATGGTGAAATATAGATTAATAGAAATGGGTTAATCTAATTTTTCAGAGCTAGATAGCAATAAGCCTGAGCTATACACTAAACAGTTTGAAATTAAAGACTCTGGGTGGTTATTCGGGAACAGGCAGGTAGGAGAAAGTCGTCTGTTTACAAATGGCACTGACCATCTGTCGTGGATCCACATAGACCTGAGAAAGCTTAAAATAGATTCTGAACACACAGAGACAGAACGACACTGGGCTTCCTAGTCTCACAGTCTCATGCCAACAGCAGCACAGAAATACATCTGCCTTCAAGATGGAGCTGGCTGACTGCTGCCATGAGCTAAGCTGCATGGTAGATTTCTGCAGTCTCTCCCACAGAGAGGATTCTCCCAGCTGCTGTCTGCAGGTTTGAGAGCACAGCTGCAGACTTAAGAACACAGCTCCATGCTGAGTAATATTGCTCCCCATAATTGGGGAGGTGAGCATGACTCCTTGGTACCTGTGCCATGTTGTTAAGCCAAGTGGGAAGGAACCAGTAGCCAAAGCCCATGCATTCATCCTAACCACACAGATAAAACATTTAAAAACTCTCCTGGTCAGAAAATGATTACAAATACACAAAGAGATTCAGATGGACAAAACCTCTAAATGGGTTATAGTGTATTTAAAAATATATGTAGGCTTGGAGGATGGGGGTGGGAAGGACAGAGAAAGTACTTACAAAAAGAAATAGAGTAGTAGCATATATAGTGAGACATGTAAAGATGGAAAATGCACAGAGAGTCTGGATACTGTATATTATTGTGTTGTCTTTGGGTTTTGTACTGCAGAGAGACATTTGATTGTGGGAGCTGCTAAGCTAAAACAATATATATATTTTAAAGGTATCTTGACTTCAAAATTTGTGTCTAAGGATATGTTGCTTTGGAAAAGAGGTTCTGGTTTTGTTTCCACAGAAGATGAGAAGTTGTGGATTCCTTCCAGGTTAATATGAGTCCATCAAAGAAGATCTCCTGAGAGGTCTCCAATGGGAGCTATGACCCAGATGATCCAACATCCAGAACAGCTTCAAGGCAATTGGCTGAAACAATACAGCCTCATAGACTACTACAGTCAGGATTTGACCATAAACCTAAATTTTCTCAAGTTCCCCATAAAATTACCAGTGTCCCCAATCAGCAGGAAGTAGTATAGAAAGCTACACCCAAATTCCCAAAATATTGTTTATAAATGTTTGTTTTTATTTAAAGAAAAATATGATATAGAAATGATGAAGAAAGGGTAGATTACTATGATAAAAAGGGTAGATTATTGAATCTACTTTAATCCAAAAAACAACTGTTAATTTCAAAATACTCTACATTGGTATGGATTTTGGTTTATTACTACAAATTTGAGATCAATTTTGTTATACTGTATGTATATTTCTACTCTTGTTTAAGGTATTATATTTATGCAACTCATTTAAAATTGTAACATATCACTAAGAAATACAAATTAATAGTCGTCTATGATAATCAAGCTTATAGTCATGTTAGTTAAGTATTTTAGGTATACAATGATATATTTCAATTAAATAACCTTCAAACACTTCAAAGACCTACAGAATATGGCATTTACAATGTTTAAATGTTTAAAATGTAAGAACTTGGACTTTTCTGGACAGTGAGACATGTCTGCTCCTGGCAGCACCAATTACTTCAAAGAGGATGATGGGCATCAAAGAAACTCGTTATGGAGTTTGCTTACATTGTGAAAAGGTTAGCCTTTTGGGCAAAAAAAAACCTGTTCTTGCCTGGACTGCTTGACAATATGTTGTATAGACTAGATATACAGGACCCATAGGAAAGTGACCACTGAACTTTGCCAAAACAAGGAGAGATAATCCTTCAGGTTCCTGCTTCACAGAAGAAACTGCCAGACATTCTGCAGGATACAGAGATAAATAACTGATGAACTTTGCCAATAGGCAAAACAGTCCGTCAAATTTCTTGCTTCACTGAGAAGTATGCCAGATACTCTAGACCTATAGGCTGAAGAGACTTATAGGCTGAAGATAGATGCCCTAATGTTATGGAGGAACTTTGGGTGGCTGTCCAGGCAGCTAGATGTCTCTGTCATTTCTAGAATTTTGGAGGTGCTTGCAATACAACTGTTTGCTTAGGTGATATTATATCCTTCTGGAGTCTTTGATGAAATTGAAAATTAGACAGTTATAATTATAGTTTTCCTTAGTTATGATAGAAGGTAAACTAGATATAAAACTTTAGACTCACAAAAATAGGATAGATGATAGAATATTTTCTTTAATTTTGCCAAATGCAAATAGACTCGATATAATAACTCTAATTCTTACTTGATAATTGTTTGTTATATGTAATTTTACCTTCCTCTTTGTATATGAAAATCTTCCTCTCTCATTAAACAGAAAAGGGGAAGTGCTGTAGGCTGTCTTTCTGTATGCTGTCTGTTGTTCCCATTGGCTAATAAAGAAGCTGCTCTGGCCTATGGCAAGACAGGTTATAGCCAGGCAGGAAATCCAAGAGAGATATGGGAGAAAAAAAGGCAGAATCATAGAGATGCCATCCAGCTGCCCAAGGAACAAGGTGTCAGCAGACTGGTAACACCAAGACCACATGGCAAAATGTGGATTATAGAAATGGGATCATCTAAATTGTCAGAGCTAGCTAGCAAAAAGCCTGAGCCATAGACCAAACTGTTTGTAAAGAATATTAAGCCTCTGACTGGTTATTTGGGAACGGGTGGGCAGGAGAGAGTCATCTGTTTACAGACCCTAAGTTTCTTCAATGAGTTTTCTGATACATAAAGCTCTTCTACAAAATGGGAAGGCCAACATAAAGTCAGAGGATCAGCAGGAGGCACGGCAGTCATGTGACAGGCTATAGTTCCGCTGGGGTTGTCGACTGAAGATCTTAGAACATCAATACTCATTTTATGCTGAGAGGTTTATTGAAAACAAAAAACAAGAGCAGTCAAAATGACTTAAACAGTGTGTCCTCTGCCTCCTTGGTTTCCAAGTGTGTCAACTGAAAAAGCAAAACCACGCTCACATATACTGAGAAGCCTGAGCTCACACTCACACACACTGAGAAGACTGAACACACACATACACATACACACACACACACACACACACACACACACACACACACACACACACACACTGAGAAGAACTCTGGACTCAGTCATACACTGAGAACAACACTGAACTCCCACTCCCACACACTGAGAAGCCTGAAGTTACACTCACACACACTAAGAAGCCTGAACCCACACTCATACACAGGGATCACTACGAAGAAAACTGAGACACTGAATATGTGTTCTGTTTCCTAACAAAAAAAATCAGTTTATACTGGGAAAAAAAATGTTTGAACTCATACTACTATGCTCCTTTACAACACCTAAAGTAACTTTCAGATGCACCAGGGGTTCAAATAAATCTTTACAGAATAAGGCCATGAAGTAAGGCCCACATGCTCAGTGATTCTGGGAGACTGAAAAGGCTATATTGTTTTCTCTGTTGGTCTACACTGCCTGATTATCTCATCCTATCTTTAAATTAGAGGCTGTTACTGGACACAACCAGCAGGACTTTGCTTCTCTCACTACTGACAGGAAGTTTTCATTCAGACCCATGACGTTACAATGGGTATTCACACACACACACACACACACACACACACACACACACACACACACACACGTATTTTACTGTTTCAATGTTTTATCTCATTAAGACTTCACACAGCTGCAGATGCATATGTCCAACTCTGTATCTCGCATCTCCCTGTTGATATCTAACACCTCAAACAGGACTTGATTGCTCCTGAAGCTCCTTACTTGTCCATCCCAGTCTTCCTCATCTCAACAAGCACTGCTCCCAATTCTAGAGGCTTAAATGAAACTACAAGTGTCATGTCTGATTTTTCCAAGGAACCCTGGTCAGTAGAGGATTCCATACCTCCCCGGTTCCACAGTTACCTATGTTCATGGTTCATTCTGCTGTCATTAGCCTGCTTACAGAGCCATATGCAGCCTCTTCTCCTTCTGTTCCATATCCAATCTATCCCTAAATACTGTTAGGTCCATTTCAGAATACACAGTGAGGGGGCTAGAGAGGTGGCACAGTAGTTCAGACTACTGGCTGATCTTGCCGAGAGCCCATATTCAGTTCCCAACACCTATATCAGACAGCTTACCACCACCTGCATTTTCAGTTCCAGAGTATCTGATGCTCCCTTCTGACCTCCACAGGAATGAGGTATGTGGACATGTGCACATACATATTCAGGTACACACACACACACACACACACACACACACACACACACACACACACACAAAATATTTAAAAAGAAATATTAAAATATAGTGACTTCAGCTCCACTCCAAATTGAAGACACCGTTAAGTCAGACTACCACACAGTTCACTCAAGAGTGCAGTCCCCTCTCTCCACTTCTACCTTTAGCAGTCTGATTGCCTCCAAATATTGAAAATGACCTTTGTATAATGTAAATAATGGTACTCTGACCCCAGCTCAATTCTACTGGTAGCTTTCTACCAACTCAGACTCAAACCCCAAACCTTGACCTTCACTAACAGAACCCAAAAGATGAGCCTGACTCTGGCTCACTTCTTATTGCTCTCTGATCTATCCTCTCCACACCACCATTCTGGTCTTTTCACTCTGGTTTCCTCAGTCATGCCCAACTTTTTCTTAAAGGCTTTAGTCCTTGGGCCTCGCTTTGCAGACTCCCTATTTCTATACCACACTCCTTCCCTTTCCTTTGATGACACTTTGATGTCACTTCTTCAGAGAGGATTCTTCTAACTCCAGGTACTCCCATTACTTTCCAATTCTACATGCTTGTTTTGTTTGCTTCAGGGTGATTATTGCCCATTTACAGTTTTAAGAGTAACCTACCTGCTAAATTGTAAAGTGCATGAAGTTAGAGACCCTAGCTTTTTTATTCAAGATTACATCCCGATTGCCTGAAAGAGGGTCCTGTGTAAGATGCTCAAAACACATTCAAGAGGTAAAAGAATGGACAGCCTTTCGTGACATATAGACATTCCGCCTCCTGTTTATTCAGGGTTGTTTGGTTATACTCACAAAAGTAAATGGAACCCACTAATTTCCTTCCACTTATTGACATTCCATTTTTTGTGAACTAATCCAATGTTCACAATTCTCTTTCCACACAGTAATATCTACATGAGATTTTATGGATTACGAACAGCATTAACATAATAACTTCATCTCATCCCTCCACACAAGTCTTGATCACAGGTAAAGACACAAACTGAGGCTCTCTAGTTTAGAAATATGCTGGGTTTTTTTTCCCCTCATGTTTCTGGGTGACTTGAAAGGAATCAAATGGCCAAATTCCTGAGGCTATAAACTTAATAAAGGTAACCTTTAACATATCAGCCCAGATACTGGAGAGGTTGATTTTAAAATGTCTGGAAAGGGCTAAAATGAAGGTTTAAGGAAGTCAACTTTTCAGGTTCTTTTTTGAATTTGAAGTTTTGTAGTAGCATTCTCCTAGGAGACAGGTTAAGCAGCGGAAGTGGATATTCTAAGGTTAGTCAAAGCTGTCTTCTCTAAAAGTAGAAAGTACTGTTCTAGTTCAAGGTACAATGATCAGAGACTGCCTGACTCTCAATAAGCCACTTGTTCTCAACAGGAGAATGGAGAGCCCTATCAATTAGTTTCATGTGTCATCTGTGAAGGGTGACTAATAAATGTGATTGTGAAGCACTCTGAAAATGGTAAGTGCCATGGAGAGGCCTTGTAATTGTCAGGTTGTCATTGGGTCACCACCCAAGCATTGTGAACACTCTTACCTCATCTTTCTTTTTAAGCTTTATTTTGTTTTAATTGACGAGTGGTAAATGTACACATTACAGGATACAGCATGAACATCACACTGCGTGAACTTTCAAAGCCCCTTTCTACCCCCAGCTCTTCTAATGTCAATCCATCTTAATGACAAGTGGGTGAGGGCTCGCCTCACATTCCCACTGCACACAAAATATGCTGCAGATAGTAAAGTAGCGTTTGTTCTCCCTAAAGTGCCCTGCACATTCTTAATGAATAGATACTGCATAAACAGTAACCTGTCTTTTATCAGCACACATGAATAAAGATAATGGGAAAAGAGGATATCAACATGAAGGACTTGAAAAATACAGAATTTATTTAATTTCGAGAGAGGTCTGCAAATTTCTCATTCTTCTATAAAATGCTCTCACTTAAAGAAAAATGAGAGATTGATTTCAGACTTCCCCTCCTTAGCCAAAAATAACTTTCCTCATTCATTGATAAACACAAAACTAGAATTTTACTTGTCTTTGTAGGACTGTATAAAAACTCATGGCTTTTTTTGTTTGTGTTTTTTTTTTTTCCAAAACTGCCACACATGTGGTATCTATTTTAAAGATAAGCCTCCCCCATGTTATTTTCTTAGCAGTCTCTCAAAGGCATGTAAGAACAGCCAGGACACAAAATTAATATAATCAATCACTCACTAAAATGCAGCTACAATTGCTATAGATAAGTGTTTGAAAATTTTCCTACTCAAGTGGAGCACAAGCCTACAAAAGCAATTTGCCTTTCCAAGTCAAATGCAAACATCTCAGGCTCTGAAACATTTTCCTCCCAAAGATGACCTTTCATATAAGAGACTTTGCTGGTGCTTAACAACTCCCCCAGTGCAATCACAGCACAGTTCAAATCCCAAAACTGGTAACTTTAGTAGATTTGGGGACAAAAAGACAAACAATTTGAACTAAAAATAAAATCACTTACTAAAAAGTGTGTGTATAATGAAGTATATGTATTATCATCTAAATTTTCATCTCTGCATAGATATCAACTTTTCTTTTAAAACATGATGAATATGTAAGAGATCATCCAAAGCAACTGGTGAAAACTTACCTTAGTTTTGAAATCATCTGGCAGAGTCAGCAAACTATTGCCAAACTTAAATGAAGCCTATTTCCTATTCCATCAATAAAGTTTTATTTAAAAGCAAATAAAATAAACAAAAATTCCAACATACTCATCATTTGGATGATCTCTGTGGTTGTATTGTTATTCTTATGCTTTGATGGCATGCATAAATAATTGCAACATATTTTTATGACAATAAATTTTAAAATATTTATTGACTGGACCTTTAGACATTTTCCCACTTCTATAAATAAAGAAGAAGCCAGGTGGTGGTGGTGCACATCTTTAATTCTAGCACTCAGGAGGCAGAGGCAGGTGGATCTCTATGAGTTCAAGGCCAGCCTGGTCTACAGAGTGAGTTCCAGGACAGCCAGAGCAGCTACACAGAGAAACCTTGTCTCAAAAAATGAGAAAGAAGGAAGAAGCAGAAGCAGAAGAAAGAAGGAGAAGGAGGAGGAGGAGGAGGAGGAGGAGAACGAGGACGAGGACGAGGAGGAGAAAATTGGTACAGTGAGAAGTTTCTGGAAATAGGCAAGATTTGAAGAGAAACTGACTAAACCAGTGATAAGACAAATGTTCTTCCCTAGGGAACAACTTATTTGAGGAGTATAAGTTTCCTTAATTCTTCCTAAAAGTAACACCATTCACTATCAGACTAATTGTAAGAGTAACAATATCTCACAGCAAACATCAAAATAGATATTCCAGAAACTAAGCCCAGGCCTCCTTGCTAACTCCAAGCTTCCCAACGGCAACACAGTGGCACTTTTACTTCAGATGGTGCTAGTAGTGTTTGAATAGATGCCTTACTTCAAGAGAAACAAGACATGTGCCAAATAAAAAACAAGTGTGAGTAAGCAGGAAGAACACCAGTCTGGTGCTAACAGAAATTCTGGGTGTGTAACTTGCTTGTTCTATTAGTAAACATTGTCTCACCACAAAATGAAGATAATCATGGAAGCCAAGAATTTAAATCATCATCAAGAAGGACTCAAGAATGGGACCACAGTGATAGAGGACAGTAGTTAGTGATTGAGATCAAACTCAGAATAGAATGGATATCCTACTATCCAGCCTGCACACCAATTTCAAACAAAGGCAGATCTAGCTTGAATGATTGCAGATTTAAAAGAATTATATATGATATAGAAAACTCTCCTCCTCATAGAAAAGTCCATCTCACAATGAAAAATACAGGAATTAGGAACTGTCCTTTAGATGGCCTAAAAATTATTATTCCTGACACAGACTTAATACTCACCAGAACTGATATTTCAAAACTGCAAAATAAAAATACATTGAAAAGAAAAAGACTCTGTCAGACATAGCAATAAGGTATTAAAATAATGTAACAATACAGAACTTTTCAAAATAATTAAGGTCCTTTGAATTGATAAGGATAGATTCATTTATAGCCATGAGTTCTCAACCTGGACTGCTTAACCAAATGAAAAGATGTCTTACTATACTCCCGTGCCTGGGTCTGATAAACTTTGTCAGTATCAAGATCCTGAGCATGATTCATGTTTAAGAAGTAGTACTTGAAGGCAGTAATCTTCCCATGCCTTCCTATCTAACTTTGCCACATTCCGAGCTCTAAAAAAAATGAGCATTCTCAGTTTTCCTAACCAAGAGAATTCTCTGCAAGGAGAACCAACTCCTATGAGGCCACATGCAACCATTAGAGGCCAGTCCTGAACAGACTCTCTAAAGACCTTTCCAACTGCTAAAGAACCTCGGCTGGCACTTATTGACAAAAGTTTATAAGTTTCATGGGCTAAAGATCATGTCTTAAAATATGATTGGATAGGGGATAAATGAGTAGAAAGTGAATGAGGCTTCCCCAAAGAAAAATAACACACTTTTAAGCACAAAGTTACCAAATACCTCTTTGTTTAAAACCTTTTTTTATAAAGATACCATTGAAATCTTAGCTGGAACTTCTGTCCGCTTTTGACATTCAGTCCTGGTGAAGCACCATAAATAGGAAGAACTCACTGCCCCCACCACACACACACACACACACACACACAAACAAACCAACAAAAAACCACACATATACAAGTTAACTGTGACCAAATCCACTGGGTTCCATTTCTGTAGTTATGGATATTTCCTTGATTGGTAAATAAATGCTTAAATAAAGATCATTTTTTTCTCTTCAACATGGAGACGACCTAGCATGGGATCAGGAACAGCTGATACATCTTGGCTACTACAAAGCCTTCTTTCTCAGAGCCAGTGAATATGTCAGTCCAAAATGGCTCCCTTCTGGTTTTAAATTTACTAGTTATTTGTTATCTGTCAAAAACTAAAACTCTTGCCTTGAACATTATGTGTGGCAAATAAGAGCATCAGGGGTCATGGAAAGGCCAAGCCAAATTCCTTTATTTGCTGCCTTACATTTAAGCCAGATATTTCTTCTGTAAACTTCATATTTTCAGTTAAACATTTTTCCTGAGAATAATAAACATGTTTTCTGAGAATAAAAACTACATAAATAGAACTAACAAAGATAGTTAGAGTGTGGATTTCAGGCAACCATGATAATGTTAGCTATTTTCTTTTTGTAATTTATTTTTCCCTTTTAAAACATAATAAATGTAAATTTGTCCCTATTCCACTGAGCTCTAATAGAAGGGCTTTTTGTTTTGTTTTGTTTTTAAACATGGATATGGCATTATTCACAAGGGCTTCATAAACAGTTCTCACCATAAGACAACAGCAATGAAAGTTCTCTAATTGCTACCTACTATTTTAAGATAACAACTAAAATTTTAAACAAGCAGAAATTCTGAGAGAGGGTTTCATTTTTTGAAGGTCTTGATTCAGGACTTTTAAAATGACCAATAACTGAGATGTTTCAGTTTTTGTGAGATCCTATGAAGTTTGGAGGAATGAAGTTCCCACAGTAGGAAGAACCAGACCAGGTAGACACGCATGAATCAAAGTTAATGTTGTACTCTTGACTAGTAATTATTCCTTCCCACATACATTGCCTGGAACCCTGGGGTGAAGAGTGAATTTATGGATCTGTGGCCTGTCATAAATCAGAACCCAAGTAAGACTAAGGGATTTCTTCAGCTCAGAGATGGCTGGAGCATTTGGGAGCACCATGGAAATGGTTTTTTGGAGCAAGCAGGAGAAATCAACATCAGGTTCTGGGCAGAGTGTTGGGAGTCAAAGTCTAGAAACCCACATAACTAGGCTTAAGACAGTAGCTGAAAAACTGAAGGCTTGGCAGGGGAACATCCTACAAGCCGGCTCACATACAGTCAGTAGAGAGTACTGTTACCATCTGGGACCCCTGTTTGGTCTGATATAGCCTAAGAAACAGTTATGCAGCACTTACAAATGTTGGAGTTGTTTTCTAAATTATCCCACTGCTTATCAATGTAGAACTACTTCATAGAATTTCTAAAGTGAACTTCACAAGAACCCTTAAATCTTCTAAATAATATTTGCTTAGCTAAGGCAAGACTCAAGTAAAGCTGTCACATCATGCTGTCCTTCATCTAGTATGTTCTCTGCATCCTGATCCTTGAAGCACCTTTAATCAATGGCACATGCTAACATCGGCTTAATGATGCTCAATATAAAAGGCCAAATATGCACATACCTTAATCTGTAAAAGCTACACTGATTGTTGTCCCACAGTGTACCTCCTACTGTTTTGTCTTATTCTCTACGTGGACCACACATTCTACAGAGAGGCCTCATACACTGCTACTTGGCTGCTATTTCTGATGCTTTGGTCTATGGCATGAATCCAATAAATTAGAACTCTTTTGAAAAATGCATTCTTCCTCTGCACTCTCTTCTTTGAGTGTCACAGTTCAGCTGCCTTTGATTTATGTGCAGCTTCTCTTCTGTTTCTCTCCTCAATCTGGCAACACCACAAAAATAAAATAAAGCTAATGTATGATATCCTGTGTCTTTGACATATCCTTTTCATAGTAATTTGTCTTATCTGACAACTGAATGTTGAAAATTTGTAGTACATTTTAAAATAAATATTACCTATTGTTTGACTATAAAGTAGGAGTAGATAAAGCTGGTCTTATATTTCTTCTGTTTGCATTCTCTTTTGTCACAATTTGTTAAATTCCCTCTATCAAATATCATATCTCTCTTTATGACATGTAACATTGCAAGTATTTTTATAGATGTAAGAGATAATGTCTTAAATTGGGGTAATATTTATCATTTTTGCTTATTTTTCTTTTTTCAAGGTTTATTTTTATTTCTGTCTGTCTGTCTCTCTCGTGTGTGTGTGTGTGTGTGTGTGTGTGTGTGTGTGTGTGTGTGTGTGTTCTGTGTTTTGTGCACATAAGCAAGTGTTTGTGCAGGTGCTCACAGAAGCTAGAAGAGGGCATCCAACCCTTTGTAGCTATGAGCAGTTGTAAACTACCCACAGTAGGTACTGGAAATTGAACTGGGATCCCCCAGAAGACTAGCAAGTATTCTTAACCACCAAAGCATCTCTCCAGTCCCTGTGCCTACTTTTAAGGGATTTTCTTCTCAAACAGCAATACCTAATAAATAGCACTTCCTTTAAAAATATAAGTCTGTTGATAATTTTGGATTCTGCTTAAAGGTCATATTTACACACTACTTTTGAAAAACAACTCAGTGTCTCTGGTAATACTTGCAATAGCGCATGTCATAAAAAGCCCTCATTCCATGGCCAGAGCCTGCCACAGATACTGTCCCAACATCCCACCTGTTCTCACTGCAGGCTGCTCCCCACCAATGCGTAGCCCCAACTCATTTTCAATGTCATCTTTAATCTCTACTTTTAAAGTCTTTTTTTTTTATTCTAGGGCTTTAAAACTTTATAACTTTCAATGGTGTTTATTTTATCTGTTTCAGTGGTACACACAGAACCAGGCTTTTAATTATACAGGCTCAGGATACACTGAGCTAGAAGAAACCATACTTAGAAATAAAGAAAATGAAGCATTTGTGCATAACCAGAGAATCCACAACCATTCATCATAATTGTTTTATTTTTAAATATGTATATTATTAAGGAAAACTAGAGTCTTGATGTTCACTATGTAAAATTTCTTATAAAAATTAAAAGTTAAGAATCTTATATTATATATATATACACACACACACATACATATCACTTAAATATATGTAAATGAACACAGCTCAGTATATGAACCCACTACATGGGTATTTAATGTGACTTGTACCTCAAACATACATACCTATGTTGATGTTATTTAAATAGTTTTAATAGATACCTGGTGAAATTTTATTAACTTTAGAACCAATTAAGTTATATAACCCACAGTGATAGAAAAACACATATTAAAAACTCACAGCAAATTATTAAAGTTTTATGGTATTTTTAATATCAAAACATAAATGACACACACACCTATTTTAGTATATATTGTATTTTAACTCCCTTGATAAGAGTTATAAACGTACAGAGCTTGGTAGACCCTTCCGTATTGCCTATGATGACCCTCTGGTATAGGTAAGGAATATGAAGCTTGGGGACTTTTTAAGGAGTGTCCTCCAGGTCTATGAGCTAGGTAAGGTCAGACAAAAATCTCAGACCAAGTTCTCATAGATCCCTGTCCAGTGTTCTTTATAGCATGTCACAGTGTCTTTTGATTACTTGCTTGCTCTAAGTCCAAAGTCACATTTAAGGCTTCTTAAATATGATGGAATTATGCTTTTCCCCATGCAATAGCAGCATTTAAGTATAATTTGAGGAATTCTCAAATCACTTAAAATGTATATACTTAATAATCTTATGCTGTTAAAGAAGATAATTTGCCTGTATTATATTTCTTGTGCATGATATAGTTAAGTTTAGATGATATAAATATTGCCTATTTGGATTCATGTTTTCTGTCTTACATGGAAAGGACATGTAGATGATTACCAATTATTAAGTTGGCAACAACCTTAATTTTCAATAGGTTATATTTCATGAGCAATATTTACTTTGTTCAGGCTACAGCAAGGAATAATATGGGAACATAAGACTTCATGAAAATGTATTGAATCCCATTACAGGAAATGTCAGAATCAGAAAGAAGAAGATAGTTTGATATAGACATCTCTACCCCAGTCACAGAGGATGAAGTGTATATCTGAAAATGAAGATCTAGTAAGCCTGAGCTCAACCTGAAGTCACAGCCCATTTATGAGTCTCTAGAAAGCCAATGTTTCTTAATGGATTGCTGTTTTGATATCTACATCCCAATGATATTTACAGTGAATTAAAATAATTCCAAAATCAAACATAAAACTATGCCCTCCACTTTCAAGACAAGAGCTAGCTACCTAATCTTGTTAGAAATGACTGACTTATATTTAACTTTGGTTTTTGGCTTTTCTTTGGGCTTCTTGGAAGGGTGA
Organism: Peromyscus eremicus; assembly: GCF_949786415.1. Taxonomy (NCBI): domain Eukaryota; kingdom Metazoa; phylum Chordata; class Mammalia; order Rodentia; family Cricetidae; genus Peromyscus; species Peromyscus eremicus. Next base: position 3,201,705 of record NC_081426.1, on the reverse strand, counting down.
AGATGAGAAGAAGCCATACTCCTGGTACAGAGCAACGTTTGTGTCTCTCGTGGAACCATCTCCCACTTCATCACTAGTCCTGGCTACTTCTGCTTATTCAAATATCTGTAATTCTAGCTTTTGTGTCTACACAGAAATATCTGATGCTCAATAAGTCTAATTTTTGTTGAATTCATCCAACAATGTCTATCATAAATCTAAAAATTTGAACATGCCCTGTTGATAGAATTGTTAATGTTCCATTGTATATGTCAAAGATACTAAGCATGAGTTATTGATAATATGGCCCCACATAACTTAGTACTTGATAAATGCAATAATTTTATCAATAATGGTAGGAAATAGCATAACCATGTGCTTAATACACATGTCTATTTCAGCTACAATCTCCCATTAGGATGACAACATCTGGTTATGGATCAGATTCCTAAGCAGGATCCTTTAAGAATGAGAAGATCTCATTAAAAAGCAATATATCTTAGCATTTTGAACACTCTTATGTTGTCTTGAACTTTTTCTTCTCTATAAATTTTACTCATTGACATTTTCCCTGGTAAGCATTAGTTTAAATCTCCATTCATGTAGGTTTCCTAGCATGATATTTGCCACCTTAACAATTTGTTGTCTGTATCTACATATGCCTCCACTCCAATGTTCCCACACTGATGTAGTTCTCATTTGTCCTTTGAGGTTCTACTGAACTTTATATTAATTATATGAATTATCTACCTCGCCCCAATATGACTCCAAAAGTAGTCAGTCTTTAGAAGATTAACTAATTCCCAGAGTGATACAAACAGCAGCTAAAGAACATCACCACTTGCTATAAGTATGCCGGAAAGGTTTACACTGTGACTCTGTGTGTGTGTGTGTGTGTGTGTGTGTGTGTGTGTGTGTGTGTGTGTGTGAGAGAGAGAGAGAGAGAGAGAGAGAGAGACAGAGAGACAGAGAGAGAGAGAGAGACAGAGAGACAGAGACAGAGAGATACTGATCTCCCCAAGAATAATTTCTACCCCAAAAGAAACCTGTACTTGCAGTCCTACAAAATTAAAAAATATTGGCAAATCATGTAGTCAGAAATGTGACAAGAAAAAGAGACAAAAACAACATATAATAATGTCCACTACAGAAAAGAGAAAAGGAGCAGGATCAGCATTTGTCAGAGTCCTGCCATCTCTGCCTAAGCACTAGGCTGCTGCTGTTTGCACACATCAGGAGAGCTGAAGGAGCTCTTCTGAGATGTGAAGTTGGACTGATACTGTGTTGCCATGGAAGTAAGAGGCATAATTTCCTTCACTCCTGTGTACCCTTCTCAGCTCTTCTGGCAATAGTGACAGTTCTTTTCCTTTGTTCAGAAACAGCCCTGATTCCTTCTCAAGGCTCTGAAAGATGGCATTGTGAGGCCACATTGTGACCAAATTACATGAGAGGGTAAGTTTTCATTCCCAGACCTAAAATTAGATACTTCTGTGTGCATTAGTGCAACAGAAATAGCCATATTTGCTGAAAGGGGCCTACTTGGTGGAGATCCCAGAACCTTATCTGTCACACAGGTCTGCTGAGGCACAGCACAAAAATGGGCAAGGACACCAGACAGTGCTGGGTGCTTGTACTGGTGCTGGAACCCAGCTCTCAAGAGGTGGGCAGGTACGTGGAAGGGCCTTTATGGCACAGAGTACACAGAGTTCTTGCCAAGCAGATGTTAGTACCAGAGCATTTGATCAAAGGGAACAGATTTCCCAATAGGACTTGGAACAAATGCACTTAATTGGCTTTGGACCTACCACAAACTGTTTGCTTCAGTTTTAGCACCCATTGTGATGAAAAATTCAGTCAATACAGAATAGACAAGGATAATTCTTCCAGAAAACAATAGTTTGCCTCTGGGATATACATGAATAGCAATGGAAGTCCTCAAAGGACAGCACCAACATGTTTACACTAAGGTCATCAGCTAAGTACACCAGCCATTTAAAGACATCTTCTAGTAGAAGAGAATTATTCACTTCAGTCCAGCACATAAATAGATATATATGGTGGTATTAATAAATTCCCATGACCATCAAGCCAACAGTGATGGAATGAGCAGAGTGATTGAAACGAGCTTGAATTTGGGGCTAGACAATTAACTTCATGTGAGCAGCACCACTGTGACTCTCTACTCACCGAGCCTCTTCAGTCCGTGAACAGAAAGCCTCTCTAGTCACACTGTCATGAGTGATTTTTCTATGCAGACTTGTGATTGCATAACACTTTATGATTCTAAAGTATTTTGGAGATGTTCCATAGAGAAAGACTATTGGGAAATACAGGGCTTCTCATATTTGTGATGGGTACTGTTGCTTTCACAAAAACTAAACATTTTTCTTCACACAAGAATGGATGAGACAATAATAGATATATAAAATGATAGATTTAGTAGTTCTTAACTAGCTGTCTATATAGGATAATACCCCTAATCTCTATGAACCTGATATTCTATTCTTAAGATGTGAGTTATCTTAAAGGACATGTAAATTTCTATTTAGTTCTGAGAATCTACGGCTCTATATCCAGAAAAAAAATCTTGCATTTATATATGAGTTTATGTCAAAGCAGATGTGATGCTTTTCATTTTGACATAAAATTCCTTAAACAACTATAACTTGATACCCCTTGGGTCTGTTATTTATGAATGTCATTTATGCTATAGCAGGTGGTTCTAGTTTTTTTGATTAGGCCAATAAAATTGTATAGATATCAGCTAAATTTATTTAAATACCAAGCAATTTTCATTGATGGTTCATATTATGTCCAACATGCATGTAGGGAACTGAAAGGTGGGTTTGAACAACTTTAGCATTATATGGATTGCTAGAGATGATACACAATCCTTTGGGATATTTTTAATGTGGTCTTAATAAAACTATTCACATTAGTGCTCAAGGACAAATATCCTAAGTTTGGGTAGTCTTTGCTGTTAGGACACCAGCCTTTTAAAAAGGCAATTTCTTCTGAAATAATATATCTAGAATAATATTCCATTTTCTAAGTATAGTAAAATGATTGCTCCTTTGGATATCATTGAAAGGTGCCCATAAACATGATTTGAAGTGCAGTTCAATGCTAGCAGGGTACTCTTGTGACCACAATGGTACAAGAAACTCTGCTTCCCCTGGACAGCCTGCTGCTCAGCAGATGCAAGGCTCCCACCTACTTCCTGTGGGAAACACTCCACAACCAGGTAGAACCAACTCCATTATGTCCACCTTCTTGCAACTGTTCTATATAGTCAGCACTTCATTGTGGGACCTGATAACTTTGCACAGTTAAATGATATGGACTCAGGCCTTTATTCCTACCCTACACACACACACACCCCAATTGTAAAAGACAGAACCTTGTTGCTAACAAATGAAGAGATCAACCTTTTATAGTTGGGACTTTATATAAAGAATAAGTGTAGTGTTTTAAAAGGAGATTTCTTTTTCTGTAACTGTCATACATAATTAGGCTAAACTCTGAACAATCAGAAATGAACCTGGCTATAGCCTCAAAGGAACCTGACATACTTAAGATTCCAATTAGCAACTGCATTCTTATTTCCATTAGTCTAAAGACAAATGGGCACTCTTTAATAAGTTTAGGAGTAAAAGATACCTTCTAATCAAGGCACAGTGAGAAAGCTCTTATAATTGAAAATCAAGTGTTTGAATAGTGAAACTATTTATTTATGCAGGAATGTCAGCATGTAGCACTGGATTGACCTTGCACATAAGCTAACATCATGCAAGTACAAAGAGTTTCTGCAGGGAAGGATCACCAGACACTATTTGCAACCACACCAAAACATCTAAAAACAAATGGAGTATGCCTTTGTGCCATCCAGCCCAAGTCTCAATCTTTTCGGTGAATATCTTTACAGGATTCTCAGTACTCTGGGATCAGTTTATAGTGCTCCATATTAGGTTCTCTCCTTTATATGTGTGTGTGTGTGTGTGTGTGTGTGTGTGTGTGTGTGTGTGTGCCAGCTTGTGCTTACAAGGTCAGTTAAACCAGCAGTTCTGGTTTAAGTGCTGTAAGTGAAGGAGATACTCAAAAGTAAAAACTTAAAGTATTGTTTGTAAACTGAGATCAGTCATATTCTTGGCATACATTTTAAAATGTATTTTGTATTAAAGTGATATGCAAGTGTTTAATTAAATACGAAAGACTGCTTTTCTATTTTTAATACCTAGAATTTGATGTGGTATAATGCTTTTTTCTTTTATAATGTTACATATATAATAAATACATTGCTTATATCAACATCATAGGTTCAATGAAATATGATCTTCCCTGCACATTTTTTAGAAGAATAACAAAACAAAGACTTCCCTTGATAGCAAAATCTCAATGTATTTAAAAACATATAATTGGACACTTAGCCCAACACTTTAACATGAGGGATTATGTAATAACTCCTCACTTTAATATGCAATCCTACGTATTTAAGTATTCACATACTCCAGGCATATCTGACAACACTTCTGTCTTTCTTCAAGAGTTTTATATATTATTTTTACATATTTAAAAACATTTTATTATTATTCATTTATTGCATGTGTATGTGGGCACATGCCACGCCATGTATGGGGTTCAAAGGACAATGAGCAGAAGTAGGTTCTCTCCTCCCACTATGTGAGAACCTAGGGATCAAACTCAGGCCCTCAGGCCTAGCAGCATGTACCTTTACCTGCAGTATCACCCCTCCAGCCTCACATTAAAAAAAAAAATCATCATTTTCTCATTAGTTGTTTTTTCTAACAAGATGGCACATGCACTGGCATTTTAGTGTTTGAGATGAGGTCCAATCCCTAACAAAAGGGAAACACAAGTATATTGTTTTACATTTCTTTTTCCTTTCTTCTTTCAAATTTATAGTTGCCTGAGATATGGCAAGTGTAAGAAGTCATGTTTTATAATTTTCTTTATAACAGGGGAGAAGTTCACTGTTTTCAGTCAAGGATTCTAGTGCAGTCATACTATGAATCCAACATTGAAGGGAACATTTGGGAAAAAAAACAGAATAGTTAGGAAGAACATAAAAAGAAAATGTATCAGTATCTTATTTCACAATGCAAACAGTCCCTTCTGGTATGATGAATTTGAGTATAAGCGGAGTCTGAGAATAAAGAGAAGATTCACTTCATTAATCCCATGATTTCTAGAAATAAGTTGACCAATGAAAGAGACAGGAAAGCATTCTCATATGCAGTACACAACAACCCAAATGATCACAACAGAGCAAAAATGGTTTAAAATCAACGCCAAATTACTAGACCCAAAATGTCTTTCCAAAGTGTCCGTGCCTTCAGGTTTAAACATTGTCTTTGACTAGAATGTGCTTGTCTATTTTATTTAAAATATCACTTACTCATTGCCTGAGGGGCAATTTTCCCTTAGTCACTTACAAAATGAAAATGGTCATAGAAGGTAGAAGGAATTCAGGGGATCTGTTGCTTGGAAACTTCATAAGATGTTTAAATGCATTACTGCATTGTTGTTAGACAGGGTACTAGAATTTGTGGATTTGTTGAATTTCTCAAGAAAATCTTTTCTGAAAGCCACCACCTCACAAAAACAGCCTCATTCTTATCAATTTAGCAGGTACAGAAACAATTATTTAAGTGAAATAAATGACGAGCCATTCAATATTCCAGAAAAAAAAATGCAACTTTCCACTCACCAGGGATAAATAATGAAGTCCCAAAGTAAACATTGCTAATTACTATCATTACTTTGTTGCACTAAAAGAGTTCAATTTTATTAAAGAATTCTAGAAAGCACTAATTTAAGTAAAGTATGAATTTCGAACCAATAACTTTACTTAGCTCATAAATTAGCAAAATTTCAATTTAAATGAGTCACTTCTCTTTGCCCACCAGCTCATGATGCCGTGGGCAGTACTCAGTGTTGTTCTCTCCCTCACTTTAAATTGCTCCACATTCTTACTGACATTCACATCCTTTAGTGCACCACTCAGAAGTCTGGGTAGGATGATGGCCATCATGGAACGTCATCACAGTCTACATGATGAATGGCTATTTACAACATGATTTCTACTATTTAAAGGAGAACGTGTAATTGAGACTTTAAACTTCAAACGACACTGGCTAGCTATGTGCTTCTGTAAGTCACCCACCTGGGGCAGCATGCGATTTTCTTCTTCCAGCTGTCTGACTCTGGCCTCCAGCTGCCTAACATAGGACAAGGTTGATTCTAAAATTAAAAAGAAAGAACTCACATTATACACAAGGTCTTGTTTGCTGTACTGTTAAGGATATTTTTGGTTGATTGTTAAATTGGACCAAGTCACTAGTCTGTTCTTTAGAAAAGAAAGAAAATTATTTCCAGAAAAAGCATTTATACTACACAGTTTTGAGTGTTGTACAATGTTAATCAGTATTCAAGAAAATTGTCAACGAGGAGGCTGAACTTTTTCACACCAGTTGGGCCTCAGAATTTCTGGGAACTCTCTTCACATATTTTTACTTGTCCCATACACCAGACATTTTTGTGAAGTAATCTGTAAACAAAATCAACTACAAGGTTTCATTAACTTTTTCAACTAATATGAGTGTCAAACACAAAGTTTTTTTTTTTCACTTTCCCAATAAGCATTAGAAGTTTTAGGAGAAACATTTATTCTTCTCCTCAGTAACCTACAGATATTATCTGTGATTTAGAGAATATCCATACAAGCACTAAATATTTAAATCAGGACTGGGCTTTTACTTGGATTTTGGCTGAGTCCAAGGACCATGATCTGTTTATTTGTTGATTCTTTCTTTCTTTGTCTGGCTTATGTCTCTACCCTTCAATCTTTAAGTAAACTAAAGGCAACAGAATTGCAGTTGATACTTGTTTTAAATTTTTCAAAGTTCAGATGCTGAACGCTCAGAAGTGTTATGTTCCATGTCTGTTCGTACACAAACTCTCCATTTTCTAGCTTCTTGGCATAAAAGGGGTCACAGAAGGAGGAAAGTAGAGTTTTGCTCTGGGGAAGATTATGACTGATGGTAACTCTTCAGTAAAATGACAGTATTCAAGTGTCTCATACAGCAGGGCATGTCTGACATTACCCAAGAACAGACACATTTCAGGTATAGTAAAAAGTGCATGGCAGGGCAAACCATCCAACTTACTAGAGCAGCAGACTGCCCCCAGGTTTTCATGATCCAGGGTCTCAGAAAGGCACAAGAAAAGTAAATGAAACTGAAGCATATTTAACAGCAAATGCTTGTAGCCCCAGTCGTTGGAGCTTTAGATACGTATGCGATAATGCTGTGATCTGAAATTCAGCATGAAAAATTGTTATTAGTTTTATCTGGGAATTGCTTAAATGAACTCATTTCTTTCTTTTGGGCTTCAAAAGCAAGAAGCCGGTAATATGAGAAGTACCAGTTTTTAATTCCTAAATAAAACAAGCTCACCTCATTTAAACATAGCATGTTCACAAAGATCTGCAGAAAGCCACCCTCAAGAACATCAACATATTGACACACTGACCTCAAGACACTTTTCATAGAAACAGGTGGAAACACCGGGGAAACTGAAGACATTTACTAGAAATGTGCTCTCATCAAAGCTTAATGGCATGAGGAGGCTATGCTTTGTGGACTTCTCCAGAGAAGGAAGGAGAGTACACTGTATAAATAGTGAGATTATAGACCTTATTCTGCCTTGCTCTGCAGATGAAGATGCAGGGAGGACTGGCTGACTCACACAGTTCTGCAAACCCAACTTTCTCCTCAAGAAAAACAACCTCCTGCTAAGGACCTTCCGAATTAACAACTGGTCAGTCATGTTCTATGTAACCAATGAAAACGAAATTATTTTCTCTATTAGTCCTTCTCTCCTTGTACTGCACTATATCTGAGGCCGTGAAACTTAAAGGAGTGAGCACAATCTGTGAAGATGGATTCTGCTGAGATTGGAAAATGCTACTGGGAGGAATTTGTTTGAATCCAGTGACCATCTCCAGTCACTTTAGTCTACTTATCCTTTGTTGTTGTTACTTTTTTAAAATAATTTCTTCCATGCAATAAATTCTGATCACGGTTTCCCTTCCCCCCAGTTCCTTCCAGATCTTCCCCACCTCCCAACCTACCCAACTCCATGCTCTTCTTTTTCTCTCTCTTTAGAAAAGAAACACAGCTCATGGTTTCTTCAACTCTTCAACATGGAAAGCATCATATATATGTATGTAAAGACTCAGGTGTAAAGAGATGGGAAGTGCCTTTAAACAGGTAAAATACACATTTCATAAATCATGTTACAACGGAAACAGACAGAAGTTTTGAGTTCATCTCTTCTTTAAGAATTAATCTCGTCTATAAGAATATAATCTTTTGTATAAGAAGATCATGTGACTGCTTTGTGTCAGTCACTGTTCCAGGAAGGAGTCTAAGTCATTAGATACTCCTTAGAATACAAGTCTCCTTTTTGATTCCAAGCTGGTGTCTGTCCAGAAGCCCTGTCAACTGTCCCAAGTGTTTACCTTCTCACACAATTCTCCTTAACAACCAATAGCTATCTCGCATTGGGGAAAAAAAATTCTCCTATGGACAAAAACGGGACCAGTATCTAATCTCATGGGAAACTGGAGTATTCATGCTGCCGGTGCACTCCATAACAGCAGGTGGATAGGCATACTTGTCTGGATTATTCCAGCATATCAACATCCTGCATTTCTATATCAAGAGTCAATGAAAAAACTATGCAATTCTCCAACTATGACATCAAATAACAGTAAATAAGTATCTTATTAATCCCTTAAATTTCCAAAGTTTATTTGTTTCTAAACCATAGGTCATCCAAGCTTGACTAGTAGTAATAACCAGTATGGGATACAAATATATATGCTAGTTTTAAAAAATAAAACAATAGGATAAAGTATATGAAAACCCATGGCTTTAAAAGTCCCATCATGAGCTACATCCTGGTCTCAACTGATTCTAAATAAACTGACAGAATCATTTGTAGGGTAAGAAAGAAACAGAGCCCATCCATGGTTAGAATTCATTCTCCATGTTCACTAAGACTCTTTTTCTATAGCCTTTTCCTTTGCCCCATTTTCAACGGTAACAACTGTAAAATAAGCTGGTCTCTCAGTCCTCACAAGGAACATGAAAAAACTAAGAGAATTATTTGACAAACATGAACATTCTTTCTATCAGAAAGAAATCACCACAAAATAGCATTGTAATTCAAATGCCTGTTACTATATACCAGTGACAAAAAGCCTCATAAGACTGAGATTTCAGTATGCCATTTTAGTTTTTACAGTGAGGCTCCAAAAAATCATAAGACAAATAAATTACTATTGTGTGTGTGTGTGTGTGTGTGTGTGTGTGTGTGTGTGTGTGTGTGACACAGAGAGAGAGAGAGACAGAGACAGAGACAGAGAGGCAGGCAGAGAACACGCATGTGTGTTATAAATAAAGAAGGACCTTATCTCTAAGAAATCTCCAACTAGATGAGAAGAAAAAAAAATCCAAACTCGTGTAGCAATAAGAAACTCGGTACTAAGACAAAGGAATAAAACAATCCATGTTGACTTCATTTTTTTAAAAAAAAGCTTGCATTTAAGAATGGATCAACAGAACTATGATAGGTCCAAGCACATGTGGAGCCACAGCAAGACAGGCATCCAAGAAAGATCCTTGACCCTATTATAGACAGAAAAGGAAAGCCATCGTGTGACAGCACAAAAAGGACCAGCTGGTTATCAGAGGAACGGCTACAGTCCCAGGTCCAAAGAAACAGCCTCAGCCACACAACATGTGACAATTTGCTTTTAACTGTCCTGAAGATTCTTATTTCTCTTTTCATTCTGGGATGTTTATAGTCACTTGGGCATTGGAAAAACTAGGCAAAAAAAAATTAAAAATTGATTTAATACTCTAACAACATGCTCAAGACACTCAGGCAAAAGCAATTTCTCTCCTAGTACCTCACTGCTCCTGAACCTTCATGTAGAAGTTCATAGGACTTCTTCATAATAAAATAAGTGTCCAAAGTATATGTAAACTGAGTGCATCGTCCCACATCTGTAATCACAGCTCTTCAGAGACTACTGCAAGTTCAAAGAAACCCTGAGCTACACAGCAGGTGCCGAGCCATCAGAGATAGAGAAGATCCTCACTCTCAAATCAAACAACAAAACAAACCCCACCAGAATAAAACAAACTAAAGAAACAGGAAGAAGAAATATGTGTAAGAGTCATATATATATATATATATATATATATATATATATATACACACATATATATTCATTTTGTTACTTTTTTTAATTTTATGTACATGAGTGTGCATATCTGTGTACATGTATATCTGTGCACCACGTGTGTGCAATGCCTATGGAGGCAAGAAGAATGCATCAGATCTGTAGCTGGAAATAGAGATGATTGTGAGCTGCTACATGGGTTCAGGGAATTGAACCTGGGTCTTCTGCAAGAGTAGCCAGTGGTCTTAATCACAGAGACACCACTCCAGCTCTAAATTATGTATTTTCTGAATGTTTCCAATGGTTAGACAGATGCAATACTGGTTTTCTAATCCATGCAGTCCCCCGACTCCTAGAACAGTTTTCAAATGAGAGAACTACACTGCAGTACTTGATTTTTAAAAGTTATTATGTAACATTCTATAATCCAATACATCTTTAAAAATTGTGTTTCATTATGAAGGTATCAGAGTAATCCTCATCTAGGAGCTTCTCATCATGCACTCATTTTATGTCAGTCATTTGCATAGGTATCTAAATACAGTTTCCCCTTTTCACCTTGATTTAAAATATCCCTGAAGGACCTACCTTTGCAATAATCTAATGTTTTTATTGGACATTCTCCTTGACATAACTTTCCTGAAACATACCCAAAAGAACTATAAAGAACTGTCACGATATCCTTTCCCAGCTTGAAAGCACACGATGAAAAGACAAAACCATCTCTACCTCCCTGCTTTCTGAAGGAAGCAACTGTTTTTCCCCCTAAGGAAACATATCCCCAAAATCACACGCGAATCACTCTATTGTAGATAGTTTATCATCTGAGTGAAAACTAGGGTTTGTTCAACTTCTGCGTGGTTTGATTACATAAAGCACTGTCATATCTTCAAAACTTTAGGGCAGAAAATAAAATCTAACTGTGGAGCTCAAGCACAGCCCAGGGTATTTAAAGGATGAAAGGAAGATGGAGTCAATATGGAAGACACTGCTGGCCATAGGTAGGGAGACAGAAAAAGAGGAAGGAGAGCTCTGTCCAAATGCTTATCCTTTCCAAACCTTAGGTTCAAATTCTGATGTCACTGGCCTGAAATGGAGAGGTGGCGCTTTGGCCTTGAAGAGATGATGGATGGGATGAGTACCTCTGTAACAGGGAAGTTTGCCTGTGAAACCCATCTTGCTCTCTTGTCCTTTAGCCAGGGATTTAGCAGGAGGCAGGTCCTCACCAGATACTGGCCCCACCTAGAACTGTGACCCAGTAGCTTAGATCTACTCAGCACAAATCAGGCAGTATTTGGTGCTCTGTTAGAGCAGCATGGATCAAGCTAAGAGTCTCAGCAAGAGTCCAGTTCATAGACCACCTCCTCAGCAAACCCCAAGCTCCTAAAACAGTTTGTCTGAGTTCCATCTTAATCCCACTAGTCACAGACTTTTACATACTCCTAAAGAAATTATTTCAGAACCGACAAAATACATTTCCCTTTCTTCCTTGGGAAGCAAAGGTCAGCCTTCCATTGAGAATTTATATTAGCTACAGAAGTGTAAGTGATTAAAATTTTCACTATAATTTGATGCTTTTCTTATTTTTAGAAATTCTTGTAAGAATTAGCCCTTTCAGATTTGTCTGGATAGGTCATTCAGACATCCTATTGGCAGATAGTCTTTAGGGTAATAAAACAAACACCTCAACTCCCCCCACACACACCCCAAAAAAGGAACTACAATTCCTTGAAATAAGTAGAAAGTAGAATTGGATTTGCCCATGTCCATCACATTCCAGAGCCCTGCCAGCTGGACAGAGAACTGAGGGAGTTACTTTTTGGGGAAACCAGTTCAGTCTCTGATTGGCCTGGAGTTCCATTAATGGCTAACTCTAAGTTAGCCAGGCATCCTCCTCATTCCACTGCCTAGTCAAATGTTCCCTATTCTTCTATTAGCAAAATAAAAAGTAGCTTTCAGGTAATTAGACTCACCAGTGATTAGAATAAACTTCTTTGTAAATATATAGAGCACACTATAACAGGTGTTCAGAGACAATTCCAGGAAATGTTGTAAATAGTTGTGAGTGAGGCCCAGATGGTACCTTTGACTCTGCAGGTTAGTATTTCTACATTTAAACTTGTCCCACTCCATATGTCTTATTAGCTTTCTTCTCACTTGCAAAACAATTATACACCGGATGCCTTGTGATTCCTCCACTTATTTACAGTGTTGCTTTCAATATTTGACCAAATAGTTCCCAATTTCCAGCACTGACAGTGCTGCTCCCAGCAGGGCTAACACCCCAGCACACTATGGCTTGCTTTAACATTAACATTATCTTCCTCCAGTAGTTACTGTCTGCTGTGTGTTAAATGCTCTCCTAACTGAGATATGACTGCAAGCAGAAAGGATAAGATCTGAGTGTTTATGGAATAAACATTCCCACGGGAAGACAGACCATATAGTCAAACCACGTGAGGCGGTTTATGAAGGTAAAATATGCAAAAAAAAAAAAAAAAAAAAAAACCTGACTAGGCAAAAAAAAGCAGTTCTGGGCAGAAGGGAAGGTAGTGTGTACAGCCTGGCTTAGTCTGGCTTAGTCACGAAGCAAAAGCAGCTTGAGGAAGCACTGTTTATCCTGTCACCTTCCCACAGCGCTCAAGTTTTAAAACCTTGTGTAAACCACTTCAACTATTTTCCTTTTGACAAAAAAACTTCACATTATGCCTGGCTTCTCTCTCACATGCTCTGTTTCTTATCCATGGAAACGGTTGCTCTGCCTTCAGAAGACGCAATCTTTTGAGACTCTCCTGTTTATGTTCTTGCCCCTCCTACTCCAGATGGACATTCACTCTCAGTCTATTTGGAACCTGGAGAGTTCCCTGAAGTGTTCAGTCTGATCACCCCCTTCTTTGTTTCCTACTTTGATCTACAGAAAAGCCAAAGTCCTTACAACATCTGCTGGGATCTCACATGATCTAACCATTACTTCTGTTTCCTGCCATCACTTGCTCTATCTTGGACATAGGAGGACCTCTTTTCTTTCTTGAGCACCAAAGTTAGTCTCTGGCCTCATAGACTTTTCCTTAGTCATCTACACTTTCCTAATGTCTTCTTTCCTGCACAGATGTATGGCTGACCTCCCCTTCTCCAACTTTCCAGTGAGACTCCATCCTTTCAATTAACTGTGCAGACTACCACCACCTCTATCCTACAGTCCTAACCTAACCTACACTCCTAACCCTATACAGTCCTAACCCTATAGTCTCAACCTATAGACATAACCTATATTCCTAACCCTATAATCCTAACTCTATAGTCTGAAAATATAGTCCTAAACCTATACCCCAACCCTATAATTCTAACCTATAGTCCCAACACATAGTCCTAAACCTATACCCCCAACCCTACAGTCCTAACCCTATAGTCTTAACCTAACCTATAGTCCTAACATATAGTCCTAGCTCTATACCCCCAACCTCCTAACCCTATAGTCCTAACTTATAGTTATAATTCTATAGCCCTAACCATGTTTATGTCTGTTTGTCAAAATTCTACATCACCTCCTATCATGTAAAGTGGTTTATTCATAGGCTTATTTCATAAGACCTATCTCTCACACTAAAATGTAAACTCTATGTGGGAGGATATTTTCTGTTGTGTTAAGTGGCATAGTACAAGTTTCTAGAATAGTGTCTGGAACAATGAAATTCTATAGAACAGACAAACCAACCATGTGTACCCTGGGAACAATTTACTAATACAGGCAGGTCTACACTTTTGATAATTTAATGCAAGACAGGGTTTGTATTAAATGAACATCAGTATCAATTCTTTTATATTGCTTAAAAATTGCTCTTCAGAAATGTGAAGCCATAATTATCAAAACACAAAATACCACTGAGGAAATTATCAACAACGTGATGACCATAACCAACACAGACATTTCAATAATAACCTTAAATATCAATGACCGCAATCCTCCAATAAAATGATACAGATTAACTGAATCAATCAAGAAACAAAATACATCTGTCCTACAAGAAATACACCTCAGTTTACTGTAAGGAACCACCTTAGAGTAAAAGGATGGACAAAAGTACTCTAATCAATGGAAGACGGAAATGTGAATGAGATATTTTCTCAAAAGATAAATTTTGTAAGAAATTTTGACATGATTTCTCATTGGGTTATATGCTTGTGTATGTGTAAGAAAATTTGCTATAATCTAAATAATTATGTAGCTAGAGTTTTCCTGCCTGGCCCACAGTCAGGACAAATCTCTCTCACCTGCCAGTCCCACAGCTGCTCAAACCTGACCAAGTAAACACAGAGACTTATATTGGTTACAAACTGTATGGCCGTGGCAGGCTTCTTGCTAACTGTTCTTATAGCTTAAATTAATCCATTTCCATTAATCTATACCTTGCCACATGGCTCGTGGCTTACCGGCATCATCACATGCTGTTTGTCATGGTGGCGGCTGGCAGTGTCTCTCTCACTCAGCCTTCCACTTCCCAGCTTTATTCTCCTCCCTGTCCCGCCTACACTTCCTGCCTAGCCAATGGCCAATCAGTGTTTTATTTATTGACTAATTAGCAACACATTTGCCATACAGAACATCCCACAGCATAATTATGTCCCCACAAATTTTCCTATATTGAAATTTATCCCCATTCTGATGATTTTAAGGGATGGAAGCTTGTGAGTTGCCTGGATCATGAGGGATAGAATGATAACTCTTGCAAGGAAGGCCAGCAGGACCCCTGTCCTCCACAGCAGGTGAGCAGGTGTGCCATTGATGAAAAACATGAGGTACCCAAGCCCTGAGTCTGTTTGGTGCATCTTAGACTGTTTATAAGTTACCCAGTATATGGTATTTCACTAAAGCATCTATACAAAGTAAATAATAAATAAAAACTAAGATGGAAAAGAGATGTGAGGAAATGTGGGCAAAGAATCAGTTGCAGAAAAATACAATGTGTAAACTACATCTACCTCTGAAATCTCAGAATACAATATGAATGTCCTTCTGCAGAAAATGTGCTTTAGTCAGGAAGGCTTTTGGTTACTACTGATCCCTGGGAGACATCAAACATCATCTGGACATTCTCTCCCTGTTGCTCCTGACCAGGGCTCTACTCTGAGAGCAGAAAGAAACCCAGGGATCAGACATTACATAGGGCAGGGGCTAGCTGGGTACTGAGTGAGGGAGTATGAGCAGTCAGAGATCAGCCTGAGCAGGGTTGCCAGCAGAGGTTCTTATCAGACAGAGTGTGTGTCTTTGAGATCAGAAAAATCCATCACTTCGAATGGGAAGAACAGCAAAGCCAGGTGCTGTCTTGTTTATTTTGTTTGGAACAAATGCTGTAGATTCTGGATTGTTTATCTAGAATGGTTTGACAGAAAAATCAGGCTTGCTATTCTACAGTACAATGAGAGCTGCCTTCTGGAATATTTTCTGGTTTGTTACATTATTTTCTATAAAAGAATAAATGGCTAAATGGACATCTAAAATAATTTATATCTAAATCAATTTAAAAATCAGAAAAAAGTCTATATCCTAATTTTTATACCAGAAAATAACCACCAAAAATTTGCTCATTTCTCTTATCCCAAGTATCTGATTAGAATAAAATGGTGTTTTATTGTATATTTTCGCTCTTCCACACGCAGTCCTGCTCCTTGATGCAGATTGGATATGTCCCTGAAACTTCATGTGATGGAAAGAAAATACCCAAAGTCACATGCAACTGGTAGTGGACAGGTGGGGCCTTTAGGGGGTGATTGGACAGAACTCTCTGGAATGACAGGTTATCGAGGAAGGGGTTCACTGTTATAGAAAATTTTCTCTGGCATGTGTGCCCCATCTCACTATACCCATCACCCACTCAGAAGCTGTGCAATTGTCAGCACAGAGCTCTGGGATTTTTCACCCTTCAGGCCCTCTTTTCTTTATAAAATAGCTAGTCTCAGATAATCTATAATAGCAACAGAAAAAGAGAGTTGGAACCTCATTGTTACAGCTTCTATTTCTGTCTCTTTATACATGAGCTGGAGGCTCCTTTTGGCAAGGTCTCACCTTATAGTTCTTTCCCGGGCTTTCCTAAGATGACCACAATGTTTTTGGAATGATGGTGTTCAATAGCTTATTGTTGAGTGTGCTCTGCTCTAAAATGCCCTAGGACCTTATACAAGTTTTTGTGTTCCCTGGACTATTTGAGGCAGTTAACTTAAACTGTAGCCCAAGTTCCTCTAATAAAACACACTAACAAGCAAACTACCTGAAGGCTGGCTTGCTCTGCTCTGATATTGCATTCACTTTTACTGTATCCTTTAAAAACATCAAGCCCACAAAGAAGATGCAGGTAAGTAGCAATCAATTGGGCTAAAGAACTGGGAATATACAGAAAATATTTCAAATTCCAAAGAGCTCCTTGGCATAAGCACCACATTAACAGCTTTTCAGGGCTAAGATGTGTCTTACTTCCCATAGCTCTGCTGCTGCTGCTGCTGTTGTCATTTCCCAGAGACAATAACTGTCTTGCCTAATGCAAGAGGATAAAAATGGCTGTCATTTTAATACATGTAACAATTTAATGTATGCGGCTTCCTTGTAAATGCATCTCAAAAATATTGTCAATGAGTGCACAAGGAAGGAAATCTGTAAAAAACAAATTTCTAAAAGAAAATAACCCTATGAAAATGTTATTTTCTCCGAGAATAATGAATATCCTTTATATATCTTTAGATATGTTATAAGCCTAAAGTTGCTTTCTTATTGCTATTAGACTTTTCAGAAGATAAAAATATCAAATTATGCAGCAAAGAGTCATTAACTTGAACTTCATCTATTGGGAATTCATAAGGATTTTGCAGAATTCAGTCTATGTACATTCTTTATTCTAGCTATGAAACAATAGCAAAACAAGCTCATTTCTGCAACATTTTATATATTTAAAGTGATCACTAGCAATTAACTTGATTAAGGGGAAAACTATATACATTGAAATATATTTTTATCTAGGATAGTATATTTATCAAGTGCTTTTCAATTATTGTGGACTAACCTACTTATTGAGCATTTACTATGCTCTAGGCACTCTTTCACGTACCAGACACACTTCATTGACTTTACTTTTCTTCTTTTCTTCAAAGAATATTGTAGTAAGAATAGACAGACACATTATATATATCACTGTCCTATATACATCCCATCCTTTAGTTTACATTTAGATCACCAGACAAGACCTGGGTATCCAAGTCCACAAATAAATACAAACATTTTAGACGAAAATTTCAAAGAAACAAGGATAGAATTTGTGATATTTCCAAGACAGGAATGAGCTGGAGACATTGAAAGAATGAGGAGAAAACTAGAGTACATGAAGTTGGGCACCGAAAGACCTGAGCAGAGAACAAGGGAAAAGAGACAGACCTGTCTCTTAGAAAGGGAAGTAAAGCACCTTAAAGGTTTATGCTGTTTGCAGCAGAGAGCCATTGGAAGAAGAGATGGGACACAAAGCCATGCCTTATCAGACCTTAAAATGGTTGTTCTGGCTTTTATAGAGAATGGAAAGAAGAGTTAAAAGAATGGTTATTGGTGGACACTGAAAAGGACACTGTAGAAGGCGGGCTGATAGAAAAGCAAGGGATGAATATGAGCCATATCAGTGATGCAAAAAACAGATTCAGTGTGTCTCTAGGAAGTAATTCAACAAAGCGTATGTATAAGGTAGAAGTGAGGAACTAAGGAAAAATAATGATACAGACTATATTTGGCATGAGTGATTAGGGGACGGTGGTGATAAGTGTGTGACAGTCTGGAGAAAGAGCAGGATTGGCATCTGAAATTAGGTGGTCTATTTTGTTCTTCAGCTTAGATAATAGATAACCACGGCAAGACATTGAGTAAGCAGTCAAAGTCTGGATCTCAAAAAAAAGAGAGGAGTTTTCTTTTAAATGTGGAAGCCAATAGCAAATAGCTATGTTGAAGAACGGGAGCAGAAGTAGAACTACAGTGAGCAGAGCTACATGGCGATAGTTATTGTTGATGCCTTTGGTTGAATCTCGGAGGTTGAAATGGGTTGCCTATTATTGAAGACCCCACACACTGCAGCCAAAGGACTCAGAAGATTCTATCTAAACTGAAAGTCTCCTTCCTGCACTCTAGTTTTCATAGTACCAGAAAGTACTACATAAGCTGCCAAGGAAGGGAAGCAGTCAATAGTCCTACACAGCCATGATGCCTATGAACTATAACAATGACTAGCATGGCAAGATATATAGTGGTACTCATATCTTTGCAATAACCAACAGTTGTCAAATGTATATGTGTATGTGTGTTGTGTGTGTTATATATGATTGATAGATTATACAGTTATAGACAGATGTAAATAAATTATAGATACACAGATTTAAAGATAAAGATAAAAATAATAAAGAAAAAGAGACTATCAGTTTGAGAGGGAGCATAGAAGGGGATAAAGGAAAGAAAAGGGGGAAAGTGATACAATTATATTTTAATTTAAAAAATTAAAAATTGTCAGAACTAAATTAAGCATTTATTTGATTGTTGGTATTTTTAACATAACTTAAAATTTCAGGGGTTTTTTTTTTTTTTTTGGTTTTTCAAGACAGGGTTTCTTTGGTTGGTGTCTGTCCTGGATCTCACTCTAGAGCAGGATGGCCTTGAACTCACAGAGATCTGCCTGGCTCTGCCTCCTGAGTACTGGGATTAAAGGTGTGAGCCCCCACCACCCGGCTCAGGGGTTTTTTAAACTGATTTCATGTGACACGCAAGTGAAGGGGAGAACTATCTGAAGGGACAAAGGAGGTTAACAAATGGAGGCAAAGAGATGGCAGAGGGCAGAAGGAGGGAACAAGTCAGAACAAAGTCTAATGACATACAGAAGAATGCCTAATGAAACCTACTTTGTTTCTAACCGTAAAAAGTAAATCAAAGGAAAGAAATTTTACCTATATGGAATGTTAAGATTTCAGGTTTTAAACTACTATTAACGAATCTAAAACTTCTTGTTGAGTATGAGCAACATCAGCTAACCTAATATATTCACTCCTTTCATTGCACCCTTTGAATACAGAGACAATTGAAAGCTTCCAGAGACCTGGTCAGGAAGATTTCTACTGGCCACCTAGTTCATTTGGGCTTCTCTAGTCTTGAAAAGATTCTATTATTTTGTCTTCACTACACAGTTATTAGACAACAACAGAATAGTGAATTTCATCATTCAAACAAATGAGGTAGCACTGTAGGTAGTAACTTCTATTTGATTTCCCATGTCAAACACTTAAAAAAATCAAAAGGCATAGACATGACAGACTATTCTTAATCTACATGGCTAAACATGATGTAGGTGTGATCCTCATCTTAGGTGAAAGATGGAACAATTAGAGATGTTAAGAAAGTCATAAAACTAGTAGGCTATAGATAGTTCTAGAACACAACCTGAGGCCCCAAACCACCCAAACCTACCACTGGAGCATTACACTCCACACTACAGAAACCACAGTAGGGCAACCCCAAAGACCTCCATAAATTATTTCCCAAAGACTGTGAGAAGCACCGTATATACTGCAAGATTTAAACTGCCTTCCCTGTCCTATTCCTGAATGCCACCTGTCACTCAGTTGATACAGTTGTAGAAGGAAAACCACAGTTTTCAATGGTAAGTAATTCATCTTTTTGATCGTTCCTTTGGGTAAATGAGTCAGCCAAAGTGACGAATAAGCAAACGACCCCAGCCAAATGCTAGAACTGCTAATTGTTAGTGGGCTGATTAACACAGACGCTAGTGTGTGAAAGTTCTGGAAACTTACAAGGTCGTAGGCTGAGGAGGAAATGATGGACATAGACAATTAACAGAGACTACTGACTCACTATTTTCAAAGGAGCTGCTTTCTTTTTTAATTAATTAATGTATTTATTCTTCTCTCATATTTTATACCCTGACCTCAGTTTCCCCTCCCTCCACTACTCTCAGTCCCTTCCCCATCTCCCATCTTCCCCAGGTCCACTCTGCTTCTGTTTCCCTTCAAAAAAGAACAGTCCCCCCAGGGATATTAACCAAACATGGCATATCAAGTTCCAATAAGACATACCTTCATGTCAAGGCTGGACAAGGCAACTGAGTAGGAGGAAAAGGTTCCCAAACACAGGAAAAGGGTCAGAGACACCCCCACTGCCACTGTTAGGAGTCCCACAAAAACACCAAGCTACACAAACAAAACACATATGTAGAGGATCTAGGTCAGACCCATGGAGGCTCCCTGGTGTCCTAGGTATCCTTCAACCAAAGAATAGATAAAAAAAAATATGGTACATTTACACAATAGAGTATTACTCAACTGTGAAAACCAATGACATCATGACATTATAGGCAAATGGATGGAACTAGAAAAAAAAAAAATCCTGAGTGAAGTAACCCAGACTCAGAAAGACAAACATGGTATATATTCACTTAGCTGTAAAGGACAATCATGCTAAAATCCAGTCCCAGAGAAGCTAAGTAACAAGGAGGGCTCAAGGGGGGATGAATGGATCTCACTGGGAAAGGGAAACAGAACAGATTTTGTGAGTGGAATAGGGGTGGGTGGGGATGAGAACAGGAGGGATCATGTGGGGGAAGGATTGAGAGAGAGAGAGAAAAAGTACTAGAAAAGATAACTAGAATTGGGGGGTATTTCAGGGATGAGGTAGAAACCTAGTGTAATGGAAATTTCCTGAAAATTACAAGGCTAGCCCTAGTGAAGACTCATAGTAATGAAGGATATGGAGCCTAAACAGGCCATCTCTGTAACTAGGCAAGGCCTCCAGTGGAGGGACTGGGACACCAGCCCAGCCACAAAACCTTCAACCTACTTTTATGCAATATTTATACACTGTGAACATGTATTGCTGTGACTGGTTTAATAAAAAGCTGAACAGCCAACAGCTAGGAGAGATAGGTGGGACTTCCGGGAAGAGAGAACACTGGGAAGAAGGCAGACTCACCAGCCAGACAAAGAGGAAGCAGGATGAACAATACAGAATAAAGGTAACCGAGCCACATAAAAGAACATAGATTAAAAGACATGGGTTAGATTAAGTTATAGATTAAGTTATAAGAACTAAATAGGAATAAGCCTAAACTAAAGCTGAACTTTCTTCATTAATTATAAGTCTCCACGACATTTTTTGTGAGCTGGTGTCCCAAAGAAAAATCTGTCTGTCTAAAACCTACAATTTGTCCTGCCTGCAAGATGTACTAGGGTTAAAGAGGCATGGAATTTGCAGAAGTGGCCAACCAATGACTGATCCAACTTGAGACTCCATGAGATGGAGCCCATTCATGATATTGGCCAGGACCCAGAGGCTGGATAGCCCAGAGACCTAGCATAGAACCAAACAGGACTGGCAGGAGCTGCTTTCTTAACTGTCTTTTAGCAATCAAGAAAGGTAGAGAAACAGTGATTCCTCTAAAAGTCATGACTACTGATGCTGTTGACATTAATCCTGAGAAATAGCAAAGAGAATCTGTTGTGTATCACCAAAAGGAAATAATTAAGGCATTTGGGAGGAAGTTGAGTTTTTTTTCCCAAAAATCAGATACCTCAGACTACTATTTTAAAAGCAAAAATTACTAGGGCTGGGGAGATGGCTCCGTTGCTGACGTGCTTGCTGAGCCAGCAAGAGGGTGCCGAAGTCCAATGCCTAGCACCATGTTAAAAAAAAAAAAAAAAAAAAATCAGCTGCAGAGAAGAGTATACTTGTAATGTTAGCCCTGGGGAGGTGGAAATGGTGCATCTGCCCAGTCTGTCAATCTGCATCTGTGCTCCAGGTTCACAGAGAAACCTTGACTCAAAAAATAACATGGAAAGCAATGTCAAATGCTGGACTTACATACATATGCATACATACCTCCCCCTCCCCACCCCCTCCCTCTCTCTTTCACACACACACACACACACACACACACACACACACACACAGAGTCATAATTTCTGACAACAAAATTCTATGAACTCTCAAAGTATATATCAGTGTTTACAGTATCTGGAAACTAGAGTAAAATAGAATCAATTTTTATACCTAAAAGACTATACTTTGAAAATAGTGGTTTATTGCACTAGATACAATTCCATACAAAAGGATATTTTAAATTCATTTTGGCCAGACAATGGAATTTGTTAAGTTTTATGCAGCTTGCACTATCTTTAAGATTGATTTTTTTATATCACTCTGAAGGTACTTCATGTTGTACTACAAAATGGCTTTTTTAAATCAATAGCTGTTTTTTTTCTTACCTCCACAAAAGACAAGTATTGCTTTTCCTTTCAAAGCAGATGACGTTGAAAAATCTTTCAATTTTCACTTTAGTTACCTATTTTCAGTACATAGTCACTGTGTTTAAGGAAGACCTTAACACATAAACAAAAAGAAATTTATAAATCAGAAGTTAAAAAAAAACTATAAAAATTTCACATAGGCTGTGAACTTCATGCCTGTGAGGAAAAGACCCAAGTTAGACATCAATCTTAAGGCCCAAGCAGTAAGTACTAAACTAATGCACATGCCTTTCAACAGGAAAACATCCATAAGAGTTTAAAAGATTCCCATAAAGTTCAGGACAATGGGAGCTAAGATAAAGTACAAAAGTTGACTTGTGAAATAAAAAATATTGTGAATAAAGTATCAGCCCACACAGCATAAGTCAAACACTCCTCCTTGAAGCTGCAATAAGATTAAAGAAAAAAGAAAAGTCCATGTGGTCCCATATGGTTTCAGTGAGGCATTCTAATTAAAAGTAATAATAATTAAATAAGATTTATGTACTTGGGAAAATATTATTTTAATAAAATATCCTCATGCATGTTAGATAAAAGGAGCCTGGACATAGGGGTATCTCTTGCCCCATTTCTTTAATTAATTATTCATATTATTCTCTCCTGGCTCTTCTGGGAGTGCACAGCTGTGGGGAATACAGCCACACTATGATGGGTCTGCTTTCCCTGGAAGAATAAGCAAAGTTACACAAGATTTAAAGCAGTGCAAGCAAGGGGAAGGTCTGCTAATAGAATCATCATGAAAGAGCCGTTCTCTCTTCTCTCAGCTCAGCTTTCTGTCAAAACCAACAACCCAGGCCAACAGAGATGTGGGCATTGCAGAATGACTGAGGAAGGCTTCTTGAATCATCACATTAGAGGAAGGAATGGCACAAGATGAATTGTTTTTAAATTGCAGTCTGTCCTTAGAAAGCACCAAAAACATTAAGACAGAATAAAACAATAGACCCACAGTCTGTGTAAATTCACAGTCAAGACAAATGTTGGATACTTCTTACATTTACAAATCTATATATTTTTCAAAAAATATCATTTTAATGAACTTATCTAAAGACAGATTAATCTTCTTAGTCTACATAACAATTCCTTTGAAATTTATTGTCCTAGATGCAGTCTATGTGGGAGTGCCTGAGGAGTCAATCTATCACTAAGATAAATCAACCTCTCATATATATTCATTATTATCAAGCTAGGAATATATTTCCTAAAACACTCAGAGAAAAATTAGCTACTTGGAAGCAGTACACATCATAATTTTAAAGCAAGAACTCTTCTACTCTGGGCTAATAAGATTCAATCAGGCTTTGGTTTTGAGGTTTAAAAAAGTCTCCTTGTGATTATCATCTTGATGGCCTAGTGGATAAATTTAGAGGGAAGAAAAATCAGTTTACAAGCTCAGCTCAACCCTTCATATAAGCTTGAGAAAGATTCCACCTGAAGAAGGAATATCAAAAGGGTGACATTTGTTCAAGTCATGTTGAGGCAACCATGTTAGTGAGATTTCATGGGTGTAGCTTAGAGATCAAGAAAAGGGGGTACATTAGAGGGTTGCAGGGCTAATAGGAAGGAGGAAATGATTCAATTATATTATAAACTCAGAAGTAATAGTAATAATAATAATAATGGACATTTAGAATTTTCTGAAGCTCACAGTACCAGAACATTCATTAACCACCATCTACTCAGTTGGGTCTCATTGCAACAAAGTGCTCTACAATGCAGACTCTCCCCAGAGCTCAAGTGCAGACCATCATTTCAGATGGATGTTTCCCTTATCCCTATACTTTCAGAAGCTAAACTCTGTCTTGCTGTCTAGTCTCTCAGCACAGAAGATCAGAGTTCATGATCAGAACATTACCAGTGTCCTGTTGTGTACAGTCTGTCTTCTACCTGACTTCAGATGCCATAAATCAGATTTGCCAACTCCAAAGGACACACCAACGGTGGCTGGAACCAGAATAAAATAATTTTTCACAGTTCCTCACTTGTTCAGCATGAGGATAACATCAGCTTAGTCTTTCTGCATACTTAAGTCCAGTGTTCAGAGGAGCTGAAAAGAGCACAGAATGTTTATAGAAAACATCATTACCAGGAATTATTGTGAGCTTTGTAAAAGTAGTCTGGGTACTTAACCTTACTCTGTCTTCTCTAATGTTCCCTTTATGCTATTTTAACTATTACCTCCTTGAAGACACATTTCTGGAATTCATTTGAGACTCACAGGTGAAAACAAAGGTCATGGATCTGGACTGCATAGGTCTGAATACTACCTCTATTAACACGGCTTTTAGTAACATATTAAATTCTCACATCTCTGCTTTCCTATTATAAAATAGACCAATTAAAAACATCTACCCCATAGAACTTTCCTGAGGATTGGATTAATATGTGTAAGTAATCTAAGTCAGTATCGACCACATAGCAATTTTTATTATCACCTGCACTTCATTCTGCTGCTATGTGTGTCTTAGCTATCACCCCTGTTCCTCTGCCTTCTCCAATAGATTGCTTGCTTGTACTCCACCCTAGTGGTATAACAGAAAATAAGATGATGCTCAACATTTGTATGGAACATTTACCCACACAGTCATCTTCAGCCTAGATTCCTGCCCCAGACATTGCAAGCTGTTGTGTCATACCAGCAAAAGACAACTTCCAGTGAGTATACCCTCACTGCTGTAGCGAACACTAGAAAGGAGAAGGAGAAACCTGTGACAGATGTGAAAACTTGACTATGAAGAGATAAGAAGATTAAAAGGCGTGTGGAAGAATGCATATGCGTTATGTCTTTGAGCAACACTGACTAAATGACTATACCTACAAAATTTCTCCCCCTGACATTACTAAACTATTAAATTATATGTCAGCTGTTAATAACCTTTAAAATTAGGTAAGAGTAAGGATGATACATTAAACAGTGTATTTCTTTGTTCAACAATGCATGGATGTTACAGATATGAGGAAATAATAGAGGACAAAGAGATAAGAAACAAGGAAGTAAACAAGTAAAATTATTATTTTATTTTTCATGTAGATAAGTGTTTGCCTATAAGTACATATGTGTACATACATACATGCCTTATACTTGCAAAGGTTGGAAGGGGGTATTGGATCTCCTGGAAGAGTAGTTACAGACAGTTGTGGTCTACCATATGAGCACTAGGAACTGAACTCACATATTCTGCAAAAGCAGAAAGTTCTCTTAACCCCTGAGCCATGTCTCCTACCCCAAGTAAAACTATTTTGAGCATAGTAAATAATATAAAGGAACTGGCTAGTCAAGGCATTTAGTTTATAACTAACGAAAGAGGGGGAGACAGCCACAATTGGAAAATGGAAATTTGAGACTGAAGACAGCTCATACAAAGGGCCTGTGGTGGAGGAACTTAACAGGACATGAGCACGGAGAGCCTTGCCTGCTCATTAGCTCCAGCCTTTGCAATGAGGAAGAAGAGGTCAAAAGAGGTTTTATAGGTTATTCAACTGAGGACAAAAAATACTTTAATAGGGGCTACCAGTAGGAGAAAGCATTTTAAATTAAACATTAAGCCCCATGTCTTCCACCTATGTTAATAGAATACATGATTAAACTCCACAAATCTCAATAGGAAATGGGGTACTGATCAGCAGATGAGACCAATATTATTGGTGGTAGCACACTGAGCTACACAAAATGCCACAGCAGCATGTCAGCAGATCATGAGCGCAGTGGGCACTAGTCTTCCATATAGGACACAGAAACCAGAGAGGGCTGTAGACATGAGAGTGAGGCAAGGCCAGGTGACCCCCCCAACTCCATCCCTAGATTTGTCATGGAGGAGGCATAGACAGAGAAAGCAGGAAGCAGCATCTAAGAAGGGGCTAGGAGGTGAAAGCTACAA
Organism: Peromyscus eremicus; assembly: GCF_949786415.1. NCBI lineage: Eukaryota > Metazoa > Chordata > Mammalia > Rodentia > Cricetidae > Peromyscus > Peromyscus eremicus. The sequence goes on along the minus strand of NC_081426.1, from coordinate 3,175,245 downwards.
TGTCTTTTCTACACTAAAATAGTGATTTAATTTAAAATAAAAGTTAATTTTTATAAATAAATAAAAGGGTTGTCCAAGAACATGGGTCAAAAGGCTCTGCAGGAGACTCTGAAACAAACAGGCTTTTTCAAGTCCATTCTGAAAACCTCATTTCCAATTATGAATGCAACTCAATATTTCAGGTAAAATTTCCTCGTAATGAGGAAAGAGAAGAGTCTGGGGACAGATGAACTGGGTTGCCTGGCTAAGTATTTAATTTTCCACTTATCTTTGCAAGACTAGGGAAATAACCTTCATTCATGCATTAATATTTATAAAAATGTCATCATGTTTCCTAGTCAAAACTTGTAGATTATTCCACATTTGAGTAGGTGTGCTCCTTAAAGGAAAAAGTAAAATTCAAATTAACACGCATATTATTTATGAAAGTATCTTTACACATAAACCATTTAAATGTATAAATAGGAAACCATAGCAACTATATACTTTAATTAAAGTTTGCTACTCAAAAGGAGAAGCTTAGACTTCTTTACTTCATTGGCTTAGCTCTGCAAAATGCTGGCTTTTAACAATAGAAGAAAATCCGTCTGTTTTATCATCTTTCATGTATATGTGTATCTCTTATAACATAAGATAATCTGAGTTATTTCTAAATATTTGAAGCTAGAATATATCCTATTAATAGAAAGTCTACTTGAACACAATAAAAAAAATTACAACTCTGGTTTGGGGACACTTTACAAGCCATATGTGATAACACACAGAAAGTTATTTTAAAACTTTTCGTGACAACTATTATTAATACTTTCAATTTAGTGAATGTCAGTGATGTCTGTTTACTGTAGAAAACTGACATTTTTACCATTCTGTAAATAATTCCCTGAAACAGAAATGGGAATCTCGATCCATGAACTTATTTAAACATTTATGGGTAGTCAAAAGTATTCACCTATACTGACATAAAAAGCTCCAAAGTATATTTAAGAGAACATTGCCTTACAATATATTCTACTCTCTGCTTATCTTCACAATAGCATCATCTCTATTTATCAGGAAAGGCAGAAGAGATCCAGTAAAATGAGACCATGGTTTATTTAGTCAACCAAGAATCTGGTTCAATTTATGTCAACGGCTTCAAAGAACTGACCACTGAGCTTCATCAATGCTGTGTTCATTTCTCTAAACTATAAACTATAAGCAAAGCTATAAGTGAACTTATGGTCTTCACTACCTGTTCCTTTGCATAGATGCTTATACTAGGCCAAATCAGAACTAAAATTCTAAGGTTTGAATAGATGAAGAAAATGAAAACTATCTAAGTTTTGTCCTTGCTATTTAATAGACTATGGTAGAGCCTTTTAAGTCAGTAGCTGAAGTCAATGGTTAAATGCTACACAAACCAAACTTGACCATGGGACAGACCTTACAATTATTGCCTATGAAGACTGACAACATTTTATGTGACATTCATTATATCATTAACTGTTAACCAGTCCAAATCTCAAGTTCATGAGACATGGTCCCAGAATCAAAGTTGACCTTGCACACCGCTGCTACCCTTTAGTAGGTCTTCCTAGGACAAGTATGGCACTGAGCTGGCCCCCCTGGTTGATCTACACAATCGCACCATACTAGGAAAGTCTAATGCTAAAATCAGCAGGGAATTTGGAATTAACTATCCTTCCATCACAGCTTAAAGACATTCATTCTCAAAGTCCCATACACATTTTCCACTTTAATGAAGACCTCTCCATTGATTAGAAGGCAAGCCAGTGGGGTGGAGAGATGGCTTAGTGGCTCAAAGTGCTTGCTACTCTTCGAGAAGCTTAGATATGTCCCTGGAACTCACATATGGTAGCACCACGTTTAACTCCAGCACCAGTTTAATCCAGGTAACACCCTCTTCTGGATTCTGCAGGCAGGCACCCACACAGACATTCTCACAAATAAAAGGAAAAAAAAATACTTTTTAAAAGTGCACTAACACACAGCAGGGTTTCAATACTTTTTTTTTTGAAGATGCTAAATTCCTTCATGCATTTGCCCATCTAAACATTGTTACCTTTTTCTGAAGACTTTGTAATTCCAAGAACCAAGCATGTATGCTTCCATCTTGCCAGAGCCTTCCTTCACTAAATTAGCCTATGAGAATCACTCTGGTATCTGAATTCACTCTATATTTTCCATCACTTCAGTGAGGATCCAAACAGATTAACACTCATTTCATATTGTGGTTCTACCTCCTCACATACATGCACTTCTTCTTAAGTGCAGGAGTGAGAAGATAGGTGTTATGACCCACTTAAGTACTTGATATTTGAGCAAAGATTTTCTGTCTTAAAAGCATTACCATAAATTTATTTCCACCAGGTTTATTCTGAATTTCTCCATTCCCAAAGGCTGGTGTGTGTGTGTGTGTGGGGGGGGGGGGGTTGCTATTGCTATTTATGCAAAATGTAGTCTGATAAAACAATTAGTCTGTTTCTTCCTCTGTAAAATGTTTAAACAGATTGTCTTTAAGAGCTTACCTTAGTCAACCCATGGGATTTCCAAATGTCTACTTGTAAATTACTAGGTGGGGAAGGGGGAAGGCTCAACTCTCATGGCAGAAAAAATGCTGCCCATGAGGTTCATTTTCCAGAAGCCTATGACAGGAAATCAGGGGAGTGAGAAGCTGAGACACCCTAGTGAAGACACTGAAGCAAATCTGGGAGAGCCCACTGTAACCCCTAAGGAGACTCGGAAGGAAAGAGGAACAATTAGATCATCATCCACACCCCTTGCTCCAAATGAAGTACTGAGGATCAGATCACAGAGCTCCAGAGCTAGGGCATGGGAAATTTCAAACAAAAACAGAATCTATACTAGAACTTCCAGGAAGAAGAGAAGGAAATACTGAATTAAAAGTTATGAGAAGGGAAGGAATCAACTCTGGCTCTCCAAATATGGGTGGTTTTATGCACCAACAGGCCTGTAAGTGGACGACTGACATACTGTAGGCGATGTCCTACGCAGCTTTAGATCCCCTAGACTAAAAACAAATTAATCACCATTTATTAGGGGTACTTTAATACTGATGAAAGCATTAGAGCTGTTATCCAGGTTGGGAGAAGATAAACTATGTAGCATTTCCAAAAACTATTTCAACAATTCTTCTTGCAAAGGTTAACAGTATGTAGGTCATATGAAGGAAAATCACCATCATCTCACACTCTTTATCAATAGATGAGGAAACTGAGACACACAGAAGCAAAAGAACTGGATAGCATAGACTAGAACTCAGGTCTATCCATCCTATTCCTGGTAAATCTCATCCTTCTATACCATTCTGCATGTTTGGATTCCAGCACAGATCACAAATTCAAATCCATCAAGCAAAATCTGCTTTAGTCACATTTTCTCTCTTTATATTTTCCGAGGCCCTTGCTGTCTTTCTCCACCCTGCCCCCAGTGTCTGAGGACTCAAGTCACTCCCTTGACTCTGTTCCCTTGTTTTATTCATTCTTAGATCCAGTTTCAGCTTCTAGCTCACCTGAATCTCTGTAGATTCCCTCCTGCTGGCGTCCTCATACCACCTGCTGCATTAGTGAGTGGATCTCCTCAAGGCTAATTATCTGCTTGCAGCAGCACAATCTCCTGATATACATACTCTCTCAACAAGCCTAGATTCCCTCCTGCTGGCGTCCTCATACCACCTGCTGCATTAGTGAGTGGATCTCCTCAAGGCTAATTATCTGCTGGCAGCAGCACAATCTCCTGATATACATACTCTCTCAACAAGCCCAGCCCCAATGCTTATCAGAATGCCACCCATAGTCTCTGCTGGCTCCAACTATTGTCCTTGCATCTCGAAATACCTGGCACTCATGTCCTAGCCCTGTTCCTTCTCCACCTACACAGCTATTTGTTGCCAGAGGCAACATCATGTACTCGCTCCTGTAGGACAACCTTCTGCCACAGCAAGTATCCATGGCAACCAGATGGGTCGAGGAAATAGAATTAAAGTCCCTAGATAATTCCCCAAAGTTAGCTTAGCCAATGGGTGGTTTACTAGAGCAGTGAACCTTTGGCAAAGCAGAGTGTATTATATTTCAAATCCTCTTTGCTGCACCATGGTCTATTGGACAATGACACAGCTTAAGGTAAGAACATAGAGAGAGAACATCATAGGCCTGACCAACCTGGATTAAAAAATACAGCCCAATCTGGATAAAAAATACAACCCAAGAAATGAAGCAAATGAAGAAGTAGGCTATCAATTCTCATCCCTATTTCTACTCAATCAAATAAATTCAGGACCATGTTAAGAAAAATAAGCACATAAGAGATTTTCAGAGAAGTAAGAAAAAATTAACCTCAAATGCATAGAAAAGATAAATATGACTTACAGCTATAGAGATGAAAATAAAAAGCAATATGTGTAATCAATTATGTCATACAAACAATAACACTCTTCAGAGCAATGTGGCAGTCACTCACAAGGCAATGACATCATCTAGCTCATCCACCTTTCTATATGATTGGCATAATACTTAACCAATTTGATGATTAAATAAGATGGTGTGTTTGGAAGTGCTGTGGTGGAAGAATAAAGAGCTTCGCTAATTTTCATGCTTGTGCATTTCAGGGACCAAATCTAAGCTAAAACGGCTACCCTTGGGAAATAAAACTTTAGAAAAATTACATCAGTTGAGTTTCATGACTCAACTGATATTCAGTAAATAATAACATATTTTCAAATTAGAAATGAATTTACTTAGTATATAATAGGTACTCACTAAACATTGAAGGGATGGCTATTGCAACCAAAGTGCTAAGCAGAAAGTAATTTTCTCTCTGCCCAGTTAAAATCCTTTAGCTCACTGTATAAGCTGGATGTGCCTGAGGCACACCGTGCTTTCTTCCTCAAACTGCTAAAATTGGTCCTTTCTTCCTAAGCAAGGAATCAGTGTTACAGCTGTCATGAACATGATTTACAGTGCCATAAAGTACATATAAAATAATCGTAAGCCCTTATAACCATGGATAATAATAAGATTATTTTTCAAGCCCTACAGTATGGGTACCATATACAGTACACAATGATTACACAAAGGGCCCTAATGTACCATAAATTGTACGTACATCACAAAACACAATGTTATTAGACATTAAAACTTAAAGTACTTGAGGAGATGTACTAAGCAGTGAACCTTTCATTAAAATTATTTCTTGCCTTTTCAGCACTGTCTCCTAGTATACAAACGTTGTGTGAGATACTCTGAGTTTAGGCTCCCATTTATTCCTAATAAATACACCTACAGCAGAGACATCTCAAATCGTTTCATCAACTCAGATAGCTATCCTCAAAACAAGACACTTGAGAGGTGTTTGCTATTGATTATGAGAGTGAAGAGTATGCTCCTACATGCAAAAGAGCACACTAACTTGGTGCTGCTCTTTGCCATTCATCATCTATCACTGGCCTCACTTGAAGCTGAAAAGGGATATACCAAGCTTCATACCCAATCAAGGCCACTAGAGAGAGGGTGATGGAACCCTTCATCTACTGTTGTTTCCCCTGTATCTGAACTTCTGTTCTCAAACTGGAATGTGCACTCAAGTAATCTTATTACATGATAGATTCAGTAGATGTATCTTGGGAGGATACTCTTTGAGTTCATTTAAGAAAAATCTGTTAAGAGAAGAAGTATTTCAAGCATAGTGCGTGCTTGAATTCATTCTCCATGTTGCCCCAAGTGTGACCTCAACTAATTATTATCATGTCCTCAGAGCATTTTAGATATTCGCCAAAGACAATTACATTGATATATTTTTGGTGGTGGTGTATCAAACTCAAGGCTGAACTTGTGTTCTTTTACTGAGCTACACTCCTAGCACATTAGAATTATCAATTAAACTTGTGTAAAAAAAGCTTTGCTACATTCCTGACACATAGATAGATTCTCACTAACTGTTAGTTACTTACTCTTCAATGTTGTAGTTGTTAAAAACTACAACGTCAACAATTAACATCGCATTGGCTTGAGGTTTTTAGAAGCAATTTCAAAACAACACTCATCAGAATTGCTGAAAGCCAAAATCTTATATTTGAGCGTTGATAGAAGCCATCAAATAAGTGGGATAAAACATTGAGACCTGAAGGATAAGGCAAAAACTACATGGTGTAGGTGAGGGCAGAAAGTGAGCAGAAGCCAAGAGAAAGGCTACTCCAAATGCTTGACTACAAATTGAGACATAAGTCTGTGTTTCTCCTTCTCTTTCTCTCCCCTATCATCAGAGATCAAGAATTTTCAAGAATGCTTGTAATGGTATTTGCTCCACCCATAACCTTGGGCTATATGGCCCAAAATAGGTAGTGCTTCTTGCCTTGGTATGTGACCTCTTAAAGGAAAGAGAGAAGGGTCACACACACGTCTCCTTGCTTCTTCCTGGTGTGATTGGATGGCCAGGTGCATTCACTCCTGGACAGACAGAGGACAACTTCAACTGTTTACTCAGTTCTGTATTCGTGAGTGTATTTCCTCAGTTTATATCAATAAATCCTTATTACCCATTAATAGACTCATGTGGATTGATTTAACAAATGCTTTAAATCTACAACAATATATGAATCAAAACTGTTTTTACCCTTCTATGCTACACATCAAAACACTAGCACATGAAAATTATGCAGGCCTGGAAACATCTTAAGTGTGTCATGGATAAGCATTCTCAGTGGAGAGAAAATTTGAGGGGAAAAGTCATATCTCATATTGTCTCCCAAAATTTAAAGTCACTGCCATCGTAAAGGTTCCTTGAAGGTCAAATTAGAAGAAAGGCAGATGTCTCAAGCTTTGGGGAGAACTTGACTTGCTCGGAGTCTGTGTGCTGTCTATTCAGACCTAGAAACTGAGGTGGAAAATCAAATCAAATGCACCTTCTCTCCCTGGAGAGCACACTATTATCCCCATAGCATTGCTTCCCTTGCATTCTAGGGGAGAGCCAGCTGCTTCTCTTTCTCAGTGACAGGGAGTGCTCTAAACATGTGTGACTACATGGGAAGGGAATAGCTCTAACAATGCAAATCCCATATTTTGCTTCCTCTGGAGAGCATTTCTAATGGGCATTCTCAAATGCTTAAGCACGTGAGTTGTTTCAGCTTTTGTTTCATTTGATGTTTAATTCTTTAGTATATCTGAATTGGCTTGGTTCTTAACCTATAAATGCGATTGAACTCTGCAATTTTTTTTTGTAAATTAGAATAGAGGAAAGCTATTCTGTCTAAAAAGCAATTCTTCTGAAGCTTCTACTACACTCCAGATGAACACTTAGATTTGTTGTTACTCTAGCAGCCACAGAAGGCAGCTAACTAGCAACATACTACATTCCAGAAAGATGTGCTCGGCTCTCTGTGATCCTAGACTAGCCAGCCCTTCCTCAGTCTGAAACTGCTTCTTCTACTTCAGGGAGCTTTCCTACCAAAATGTCTCTTTCCTGTCAAAGCAAGCCAGCATCCGCTCAACCATGAGCTGTGTCAGTGAACATGGTCATGACATTTCACCCAAGGCATAACCCAACTTCACTGGAGATGTCAGTGAAGGCAACAGTGGCTGGAGGCAAGGACAGAAAATAACTTTAACCATGTCACAGTTGGATGAGACTGGGAACAAGTAATCGTAATCTTCCTATGTTGTGGGATATTATTTTAAGGTGTGTTACATTTGTTTATGCTGTGGAATATTTGTTCAGTGATGCAAAGATGTGCTACATTCTTTTATGTTGCATTTGTTAACTCTGTGAAGCTGTTACTTTGCCTGTCTAAAACACTTGATGGTCTAATAGAGAGCTGAATAGCTAATAGTGAGGCAGGAGAAAGGATAGGTGGGGCTGGCAGACAGAGAGAATAAATACAAGGGGAAATCTTGGAGGAGAAGAAGAAACAAGGAGAGGAGGTTGCCAGGGGTCAGCCACCTAGCCACCTGGCCACACAGCCAGCCACAGAGTAAGAGGGAAAGTAAGATATACAGGAATAAGAAAAGGAAAAGGCCCACAAGCAAAAGGTAGATGGAATAATTTAAAACTAAGAAAAGCTGGCAGTAAACAAACCAAGCTAAGGCCAGGTATTTATAAGTAATGATAAGTGTGTGTGATTATTTGGGAGCTGGGTGGCGGGCCCCCAAAAGAGCAAAGAGTAACGAGTAAAAACAACCAGCTACATGCTATACTGGGCAAGTGCACATTATGTGACACACTTGAGAAGCCACTGCAACAAGCCTGGGAAGGACCTGACAGTCAGCCGTGCTGTGACGGAGTCCACAACAACATCACTGCCTAGGCCCCAGAGCACTCTCCAAAGGTGCTCTTCCATCAGCATGCATCCCACAGGCCTCAGCTGCACAGTGGCCAAAGGCAAGGGCAGCCTTTCCTATCAACACACACAGTAGTCTCATGTGGTCAAACTCCTCTAAAAGCTGTTTCCCAAAAGTGACAATCAGAAGGTAAGCCTTCCAAATACACTCACCTCCCCAACCCCCTGAGCTGCCCCAGTTGATCTAACTGCCCCAAACTTTATTTCTGAAATTGCTTTGTTAAACCAAAGCTACATACAGTTGATCCCTCTTCCTTTGAGATCACCGTTATTTTGTGAGGATTATTGTAATTTGTGGCATTAAGTAGGTCATCAGTATACCATGAAACATTTTAGAAATGTAACTGCATTGCCAATGAAGGTCTATGAAACTTTATGATGATTAAGTTGGCAGTGTCAGTTGATGTGTTCCGAGCTGAAGCCTATAAAACACAGTTATAAAGATGCTATGGTCTACACAGATGCCTATCATAGCCAGGAGCTAGATCTGCCATCAATCATCTTAGCAAGGCCTCATATCATAAACTATTTATAATTTTCTTGCTTCTGAAAAGCCCCTAAACAATAAATAAAACTGAAATTTTACTCTACAGACAGTATTCTTATGAAAAGGTTTTCCCCAAAACTTCATTTTTATACTTATTTCTATTTAATTTTTACATGTAAGTAAGCACAAAAGTTTCCATTAGGCCAAAAGAAACCATATTTAATGCCAAGTTCAGTTGAACTATTGTACGAATAATATTAATTTCTCATTAGTTCCACAGTGACCCAAACTGAGCAAGGCTGGAAAGTAGGAGATCCACATTTCTCACTACCTAAGGAGAAACACTGGTTTCTAGAACATCCCTTTCTTTCCCAGCTCCTCTTAACACAAGATTCTTCCTCCCACTTCCCCCATCCAATAGCCTCCTAAATACACAATGAAGATTCGGTCCTAAACCCATGTGACTCCAAAGCCTAGTCCCTTTCCTTCTCCTCCAGGGCTGAGATCAAGCGAGGCAGCAATTGCAGAGAATCTGCCAGTGGACTCAGTTCTGTGCACATTCAATAACTGGGTTGTCTTTCCTCCTGTTCACAAACAAATGTGAGTCAGGATGAAGTGACCTCTCTTCTTCTAGTAGATGAAAGACCCAAGCAGAAGTAAGCCTGCAACAAATAGCCAAGGTAGATGTTCTTGGGTCCCAATTTCAGTTCAGCAAAGCTGAGATGCATCGAGACTAAGCTTTGTTGTTGCTGCTGTTTTACTTTCTATTTTCAGCAGCTAGAAGACAGCTAAGGCACATTCCAAGCCCTGGTTTTTCTGAGTCCAAAGAAATCAAATCTTATCACCTCCCATCTTGAGCAGATCTTAATAAAACACAACTTTCTAAATAAAACCAACTTGTCTAAATGAACATCTGGGTGAATCTAGAACCTCTGCATTGCTATGCCAATAAGAGATTCCCTAGCACAGTCTTTCATTTCAATCCAAGCCTCAGTGGGGACAGGGGAGTTCTCTCTTCAGGAGTACAAACAGCTCAGTAAGACTTAGATCAGCAACACAACAGTGAACATCATGCTGGACAAAATACCTGAAGGCAGTGAAGTGTGCCACATCCTCAGGACTGGTTTGAAGAAATGTCAAGATGTGCCCAGAATGTCAGACTCACCAGAGAACATCCCTAAAAGCTTACTCATACTATGAAAATAAAGTGAGATTTTTATTGTCATCAATGAACTTCAGAATTGGAGTGACTCATGTAAAATGTTCATCATAATAACACTTAAGGGTTTGTGGCCGACAATGACGTCATTATGACAGTTTAAAAAGGCTTTTCTTCTCTGTGATCATACACACAGCCAGCCAGCCAGCCTCACTTTTACTGGAAATAATCATTGCTCAGAACACTGAAGACGTCATCTCTACATATGGATCATGCCCACCTGCCTGCACATGACAGATATTTCTGGAGTTGTTTTCTGTTTATATAAATCAAAGTTTCTAAATATCAAAATATTTCATAATGGTTTCCTTTAGCCAGAGATCCAATTCCTTCAAGGCAATGCTGGAGACAGCAGGAACATCCTGGTCATTACAAGAAGCAAAACTAAACAGCACCCACTGTGAGCTAACCTAGTCATTGCATATGGGAACAGTGTTCAAATACCCTGTGGCCAAGGATGATGCTGTTCTTCATGAAGCCCACACCAGATTTACCATCTTTATAATATGTGGGAAAGCTTCTTGAGTTTTGAAATGATAGAGGTGTGAGTTTTAATCCTGATTCTGACATTGACTAAGTATATTATTTCCATGGACCTTAATTTCCTTGAGCCTCAATTCTGAGAGCTATAAAAATATCCAGGGAAATAGCTCTAAAGAAATAATTAAATTAAACTGGAACAAAATCAGCATTCAGTGCTGTGCTAATTATTACCCATACCTGCATACAACAGCTAAAACGAATGATTCTAAGGTTTTCATGTGTCAAGGTCATCCAGTAAAAACAAGGGTTAATTTCTTCAGCAAGTGCTTCTTAGATCATGAAGCTTTATGCTGCCTCTTGCCACCAGGTTGGGGACTGGGCATCAACCACTAGAAAAGGGTAGTGTGCATGGAGCTTGACATCAATGAAAAGCTGATCTTGCTGCCCTGGGATTTGAAGCAGATGTTTTAGAATATCTGCAGTAAATCTCACACTGTGGAGTTCCTATTTCATCGTGATAGACTTGGTCGTCTTTCTTTTTTTCCATATAGAGGCAACCTCTGTAGCCAGTAAGACATCTATCTTAGATAAAAATAAAAATGAACTCAAAAACATTCTTTATAATGTGACTTTTCTTTATAAAAGCTCCAATTGAATCACTTCAAAATAAATTCACTAAATTATAAAGATAATTCCTCAGATTTCTCTGGGCTTTAGATTTAGTTCTCAAATTTTTTCAATTTGAATGTTTGTCTCCATCTTTAAGATCTAAAAGACAGTCTTATCAATCAAGTAAAACTGCGAAGTTAGAATTTTCAGTTATTCAATATGAAATCATCTAACATCACCTCAGCTAGACGATATGTCTTCCAAACACAGCAACAACTGTGCAAGGCAAACTGCTGACAGTTGCCTCACTCCCGCCCACGTCCTTGTTCGGCTGTACAGGCTCGGCTTGTGGTCACTGCAACAATTCAGCCTCTAACTCAGGCTCGGCACAGAAGGTGTTCGGTAAACAGCTTCTGCCAATGCCGGTGGCTGACAAGCTTATTTGAGATTTGAGCATACTTGCCAGGTTCCCAGCTGGAAGCATTTTATGGGCCATCAGGTTACTGTATGAAATAAATATAGAGTGATAAAACAATCATAATTCATATGTTTCACCATCTTAAACTTGCAGTCTCACATTTTGCTGAGTTAATGTCCTTTAGATATATATTTGTATGAGTGGTTATTTAACACAAGCAGACAGTTATATATATTGGCAATTATATCCAACCTAACTCAAACCTATTACTTAAGAAAATGTGATATATTAGAAGTCTCAAGAAAGTTGCAAAAAAAGAAGAGCAGCCACAATTTTCCTGCTGTAAGCACCACTACAGCCATCACACTTGGCACAGCATTGGCTCCTGGCTTCAGGATTTGGGAAGGCAATGTAGGAAGAGTGCATAGAGGCAGGAGGGGATCATTTTGTGGAGCAAGTTTATAGTTGAAATAAAAAGAAATGTGTCAATCATCCAATTGTCATTTTTGGAATCTAATATCATTATCTAGGAAACAGGAGGACTTGATTATTAAATCAGCAATGCTGATTACAGAATGAGAAGTACTCTGAGCTGAATTAAATTCAGCAATTAATCACAGCCAATGCCCACTTGTAAATATCAATATTGAATTTTAAGCATATAAACCAGCCAATCAATTAAAACCAAGAGCATGGCTTTAATCAGTGAAAGCTGAAATACAATTTGCTGAAGTCTACATCTAATGAAACTTAAGTCATTGTTGAAACCTAATCTTGTTGCCTGTGAGGCAGATAAACAAATTACAGAATCTTTTGGAAATGTCATTATCTCTGGGCTGTGCCCTTACCTTCTGAGGAACTGGCAGAAGCTGTATTCCAAAAGCACCTTGCTGCCACCAAACCCAGGGAGTTTAAACATGTTTAAAAGCACAGAACTACAGACTATGCAAGTTCAAATCCTCACTTCCCAGCTGTGCATCTGTGGACAGCTCACTTTAAATCTTTGTGATTTAGTTTATGCATCAGTAGGACCCATGTCACATGCTTATTGGAAGATCGAAATAATACCTGTGAAATACTTAAAATAGTACTTACTAAATGGTAAGTGTTCAGCAATTACTAATGCATGCATGCATTAATTCCATTGCTTAATCTTGTATCAGTGGTATTGCATCCCAAAAATATTTAAGACCATCAATTTATTCTTTTTATTATCCAAATAATCTCAAGGATAATAGTTCACAGGTTTTTCTGTTGCATTGTTTAAAAGAATATAGTGAAGTCCATCATTTTCCTATTTCCCAGATCTTCTATGGGTACAAGTGCACAGGGTAAGAATCAAGAAAATCATTTTTGAATATTTGTTATTTCAGCTTTTCTGTTTTATTTTTATTGCACTGCTGTGAGTGGCCCAACAGTTTTTCACACAATTTGAGTTTCCTATTCCATCACCATCAAAGTCACAAATAATCACAGAAAGCTCATTCACCTTGTAATTAAATCAGGTTGGCCTGGTGAACTCTCACAGTTTTAAAGGAAATTATCAGAGCCACAAAGCAAGAGTCACTTTTTCAGGCATATCTTTTTCCTCAGAGCTAAGATTATATGCAAAACACATCTTCAGTGCCGTTGTTTAGCACGAGAATATTTCAAAAACATGATTTCTTTGAAATGCCAGTTCTATGAATTCTTCATAACTCCAGAAAACCCTAATTATAGGTGCTCAATTCAACTAAAACTACAGAATCGGGGGCCACAAAGATGGCTCAGTGGGTTAAGGTGCTTGCTGTCGAGTCTGATAATCTAGATTCAATCCTTGGACCCCACACAGCGGAAGGGAAGAATGAACATTTGCAAGTTGTCCTCTGAGCTTCTTCACATGTACACATGTGGCAAATGCTTCCTTGCTACCAAGATAAGTAAACAACTATAATTAAAATATAGAACTACAGAATCTATGGTAAAGCCTATTGCCAGTGGCATTGACCATGAAATGGGTTAAGATTTCAGATACCGCCTCCTATTTCCTTAAGAATAATGTGAGAAAGAAATTTCCTAATGAAAACACAAATTACAAAAGCCCAGGTTCCACCAGTACAAGGAACAATCACAGTAGCCACCTGACTGAAATAGCACAAGCAAGGGCTTTCGTTTGATGAGCATGAGGTCAGGATGGGTAAAGTTACTCTCCTCCCTTTCTCCTCTCCTGTCTCTCTCACAGCTCCTCCCTGACACACTTGATACAATCCACTGCCTCAGCTATCAGCACCTATTTCCGGAGTGCCCTTGCAGACTCCTAGGCATCCACTGACACATTGCTCATCTATTAATGATTTCAAAATTTACGACTCTAATCCACACTTACCAAATAAGTGATCCTTTAATTTGGACAGGACAATTCACAACTTTTATAAAGACAGTAATTGTCTTTTCTCAATCAAAAGTGAAAATGCCTAGTGACCTCTCTGCACTACAAACACAGCAAACATTCAGAGAAAAAATAGCCACACAGTTCACTAAGGACTAAGTCCCCCATTCTCTCACCTTTCACTCACAGCAGGAACCATCCTTATGACATCTTTCCTACTACTGTCCTGTAGGAGACCCAACTCAGTTGACTAGCTTTCTAGTTCATATCAAGTTATTGTTCACCAATGACAAATTTTCCTCTATTACTTTATGCAGTTGTTACTGAATGAACCTTACAATGCGCCATTTTTGTGCCAAGATTGATAGTTCCAGACAGAAAAAAAAAATTAAAACAGTGGATACCATGTAGATTCCTGGAATCTAGTGTTATATGTAGGAGACCAACTCCAACCTGTCCAAAGGTTCTTGGGGAGAGGGGGGAGAAATGAGGAAATATTAGATAGAAATATAGACAGACTATGAGAAAAACAGAGACACAATATAGCTTCTGGAGGGCCCTGGGTCAATATCCAGTCACCTCAAGTTTTATTTAAATGGTTTTTTTATACACTACCAAGGGGAGAGGCAAAAGACCTCCCCCTTTTAAGATCAAAGCACAATGTGCAGCCAAGTGTAAACCCTTCAAAACACTTGATAACCGTGCCCCTGGCCAAATCATCCTCTTATGCAGCCCTGCCAGGCAAAGCAAGCTTAGACTTTCTGACCTTGACTAAGGTCTTACTAGGGAGCCTCTGCAGGGCCCCTACAGTTGTGTCTTCTGAACTATTTTTACTGTGACCACAGAGGTAAGTGTATTCTTTGGTTTGAGCTTATATCATGATTACTACTTGTCAGGACTAGAAATACGTGGCATAGGAGAGACTTGGCACCAGACCACAGAAAGTTCATTCCAAAATCAGTACAGCCAATGGTAAACTATTGAAAAGTTGCAGTGTAAGGAGACAGATTTGTAACGGATTCTCCTCAGGAGAGGATGGTGTTTGAGACACTATCATGACCACCAAAAAAACAGTCATAGTCCATAAGAAAAAAAAGTACCAGTTTGAGGAGCTAAAACCCTGCTTCACTCCTGTGTCACGCAGCCAGGCATGACATTCAGCATGCCACTGAACCTTCTCCTCAGTTAGTTTTTAGAGCTCAAATTCCTTTCCTCACAGGGTCAGCAAGAACATCAAAGAAGAAGAAAATATGATCTGCTAAGACCCTGTTCCCAATGACTACACAAGGCTGGCTATGGAGGCCATCAAAGCAAGGTGCACAAGAGTGCCCTTAACAGTGTAAATAAACAAAACACACAGTGTGTCCAATGTATGTGAAACGAGCTTTATGTGAAGTCATAAGAGGCGCCCAAGGTTAATGGGGTGCCTTTGTGTTGGAAAGATGGTATTGGGTCACTCTGTGTCCAGAGCTTTTAGTACAAAATCATATACATTTCTCTTGGAGAACATTCCTCTGGTCATCCAAAATTGATTTTTCTGTTTGGAAACTCTAGCATCTATGTGGATTGCAGTGTCTCATGATGACATAAAAGAACCCTATGAGCAAAGTACTATGAGTTACTTTCAAGGACATTACCAGCCTGATTCCAACCGCTGCTCCCACCCTCATTAAACCCTACCATGTCAAGCAAATTCTTCTCTCATACTGGGCATGAAAACTCTACTTCCGTCTCTAGAAAAATCAGATCCTGTATTCTCTGTTGCTTTTCTCCAGTACCACTGATGCCAACTCCAATGGCCTTTCCTTCTTTCCTCCTAGCTTCTTGGTGTTGATCACATTCTAACCAGCCCTTGGGTGATTCTGTCACAAGTAGCCAAAAGATCATACCCCAATAGAGTGTTCCAAAGCAAATACTTCTTTTGGCAGTTCTTCGTACATTCCTACATGTTAAATATACATAAGATACACCATATACACAAGACACACACACACGTACATATAACATATATATATATATATATATATATATATATATATATATATATAAAAATTTGGTCATGTGTTCATAAATACTAGTATGCTATTTTATTTCACAAATGTGCTTATACAGCCTTTTTATTGTTTCCATGAAAGCACCTGAAACCCAGCGGTGACTTCTACATAGTTTTTGGTTTTTTTTTTTTTTTTTTTTTTTTTTTTTTGGTTTTTCGAGACAGGGTTTCTCTGTGTAGCTTTGCGCCTTTCCTGGAACTCACTCTGTAGCCCAGTCTGGTCTCGAACTCACAGAGATCTGCCTGGCTCTGCCTCCCAAGTGCTGGGATTAAAGGTGTGTGCCACCACTGCCCAACACAGTTTCAGTTGCAAACCTATTTATTTCCTCCTCGAACAGACTTGGGAAAAGCAGGAAGATGGGCTAATGGCTGTTCTCCTGATGGCTGCTGACAGAACAAGAGCTTTGAAAACCCTAACCATTGGGTAACACTCCAGGGTAAAGACTGCAGTCTTTGTTTACAGGAAAACATAAACTGAGTGTTAATCACAAAGGCACCTCATTAATCTTGGGCCCCTTTTATGACTTCAACAAAAAGCTCATTTCTAAATATATTTGCACTGGACACACTGTGTGTTTTGTTTTATGCTGTTAAGGGCACTCTTGTGCGCCTTGCTCTGATGGCCCTCCATAGCCAGCCTTGGGTAGTCATTGAGAGCAGGGGCTCAGCCTTTCATATTTTCTTCTCCTTTGTGTTTTCCTGTAAACACAGTGATAAACAAAGTGATTAAATATGATGTAAAATACAGGCTTACATAGCAAGATTCTCTAACTTCATAGGGAAAATGTCGTCACTGAATTTATGCTTAGAAAAATTATCATTCCCAAAATGGGTATCATAGGAGCAGGCCAGCCATCACACTGCCACACCAGATGCTGTTACCTGCTTTATCGCATCTAGTTACACAGAATGTACTTTGAATACAGTCCCTAACTCCCCTGGAAGAAGAGAGAATACATGGATTTAAAGGAATTTTCTCTTTGGCAGCCAGGCAGCAGTGTGCCCGTAGCCTTTAATAGCATAGCTGTAGTTTTACATCCACATTTCTCTTCTTCCCCAGCAATGCCATTTAGTACAGCTCAAGCCAGCTCCTCCAAAATCCAAGGTCAACTTTGCTCCAAGAGGATCAAACCTCCCCTTAGGGTGGGAATTGTGAGAGAGTAGAGTGTTGGGTATGTCTAACTCAGGTCATGAATGAATCAGCATCTCTACCCTTGTGAACAGACTATATCTGTTTATCCTCAGTACTAAACAAGCCTGTCCAACTATTTCCCTCTGAGTTCTCCCCAGCTAGGTAAAGCTAACTCTTCTATTTCCCACTAGGCCACCTGAATAACCTCATTAGAGAACCTAAATAATTCTGCCTTCATTGTACTTACAGTGAAGTCCCATAGACCTTTGGTGAAAAACTCACTCCTGCCCCTATGTAAGACTTATTAATTCAGCTATAAGAAACAGGGGTGTTGAAAGCATGAGAACAAGAATCATGGCTAATTTTACTTTGGAGAATTTATTTAGCCTCCTCGCTAGCTGAAAATGCCTTGTCTGTTACCTAGTTTCTTGACTACAGTCCTGGCTAATCTATGTAGCAACTAGAATCTCCTCTTGTAAGTCAGAAAGAAAGTAATTGACTATCCTCTGTTCTGGGCACTTTCAGTATCCAGGGCTATTAAATCAATGATCAACAAACTTGCTCAAAGATCTGTTTCCAGTGGTAATGCAAGGAAAAAAGAGATGTGTACTCCTGAATAGAGGGTGTATGACCTCAGGTTCTCAAGCCAAAGTTATAAATTTTAATTCTCTCACGCAGTACAGATGCATCCAAACAAGAACATTAGGACAAGCTAATCAAGAAAGAAATCAGTAGGGGGCATTCATGCAGAGGATCACTGACAGCACTCTAAACTTAACATAGCCACAGCTAATAGCCTCCTTACATCCTCTTCTCCCATTAAAGATGCCCTGGAAACAAGCTACCCAAGGATATTGCTGCTGTTATCACGGTTACTAAATTGGCAGGCAATATTCTCTGAGTGCACAGAGCCAGGAACTGAGGTTTCCTGTGCCCCCTCTCTTCTTCCAGACTGAGTGCAGTTATAAGAGGAGCAAGAACGGAGGTACTGGGATAAATAATGCATGAGAACTTCAGGTGCAGGAAGCTTTACTCAGGACTGCCGCTAATGCACAGCTAAGCCTGGCATCTGCTGCCTGTGTGACTGGATTTGCTAGCCTGTGTGTTCCAAATGGTAATGAGGATGGCAGAGCTGAGGATGATGCTGTCCTTTGATCTCAGCCTTAGCCACTGTCAGCTGTTCAGGTTGTTCTCTTAGGGCAACCCCCAACCAGGCCTCTGACCTCCAAACTCCGGGAATTTAACAAGCAAATGAAACCACAGCATTTCAGAGGCTACAAGGTAGATATAAGTGATATACATGGTTAAATACTCCATTAGTAACACCCTAAATTTACAGCCTCCTATCTCTGCCTGTTCTCTGATTTCCAACTGTTCTCTCGGGGTTTTTTTGTTTGGTTGGTTGGTTGTGTTTGTTTGTTTGTTTGTTTTGATTAGTGCTTCCCCCACAAACAATTAGGTGATTTCCTGGACTGAATTATCCAAGAAGGAAATGGAAAAACATTGTCAGTTAAAAGAACTAAAATATCACCTAAGTCTGTCAATTCTTTGGAGATTACAAGATATCCCGTATATATTTGTAAAGTTTACCTTTAGAATTTCTTAAATTTCAGCACAGCCTTGAAACAGAACTCAGGATCTAAACACTTACTCCGAATGTTCACTTTATCAACTAAAGAACAATTGTTTTTAACCTATAATGCAGCCAATAAGAGAGTTGAAATGAGGGCTCCCCTAACTGATGCTCTTTCTGATCTGAAATTCAGTGGTGTTTTCTAGCAATTAGGCCTGCAGAGAATTTAATCACACATCAGCGTCTCACTTTAGCAATCACCCTACCAGTCTCATACCCTGGATATCATGTTAACCTTGCATATTCTTGTCCCTTCTATCTTGTCCTTTCTATCATTTATCAGCAGTGCTACTCAGTCAGCCCCCAGTTTCCTGAAAATATCTGTGATGAGAGTTACCATTCAACTGTTGCATCTGCCAATAAAAAATCATTTTTTGACCCAGCATCAACTTTAGGAAGCATTCATGGCTTTCATGCGTCAGACCCACCTCGTCATAACCCCTTGCAGTCTATGCAAGACACCGTCAGGAATCACAGCTGTAATCCTCTCCAGAGATAAATACATTGTTGAGAGCATTATGAGTGGAGCACCATGTCCCTGGTTGGAAGGTTTTTTACCAATTTGGAGACCTTTTTATGATCTTAAACAGCCAGTGGTTGGTGCCAAGGTCCAGGTAACAATCTGCTAGCTGACATTCAGTCTTCCAAAGTAATCTGTAGAATAAGACTTAGGACCTAATTCCAAATACCAATATACAAGACATCCACATCATCTCCAGAAGCACATTCTAAACTCAGAGGGGCTCATTCTAAACTCACTTGCCCTCTGGCCTGTGTTATTAGGCATTCCTGAGAGGAGGATATTCTGCCCCTCATGACCTCACAATTTAACACAGAAAGCATGCCAATGAGAAACCACAGTCCAAGGCCCTACATTGTGATGCAGCTTGAAACTATCACCATTTTCTCAGTTAACATAAATACCTTGACTCTTGGCTTTAATTCTTCAGTCTAGTGATCTCCCAATTGAGTTATTCTGGCATTTAAATAATACAACAAAGTATGCTAAATGCTTGAAAAATTATTATGCTTATTTTGTAAGAGAGCCTTATGCATGCCACTTGTATTTGTGGAGGTCAGAGGTCAACTTGCAAGAGTTGATTCTCTCCTCCCACCGTGTGAGTTCTGGGGATCAAACTTAGGTGATCAGGCTTGGTGGCAAGAGCATTTCTACTGAACCATCCTTCTGGCCTGGTCCTAATTGCTGAACAATCATATCTGCATACTTTGTGTACAGAACACATGTTGTGTTGTATTTTCCATAAGGATCACATATGGAAAACAAAGGCCAGTTCAAAGATGAGAAAGAAAAGGGAAGGGGGGAATAGGTGAATGGACAGGGGAGGAAAGAGAGGAGTAATATTCTAAATGCAGATAGGAAACTACTTCTCAATGGTTCTGAGTAAGTTTCTTACTTCATCTGTAGTTCACTAAGCATACCAATAAGAATCCATGCCAGAGCAGCAACCTTGCCTAGCTTTGCCTCTCATTTCCTCTGATTCTTTTAGTGTCACTGTGGGAAGCATTTGTAATGTGCTTATAGACACATGACCCTGCTTTTAAACAAGTCAGTATTACCTCAGTAAAGCCCACTGAGAGCACACTCCAGAAAAAGCAGTGCTTGCAAAACATCTTCTGTTCATTTTTCAGAATTCACAATGAAGTGACTAGCCCCCAATCTACAATAAAAATGATTAAATGCAAACACTACTGACGCTGTACAATAAATATTTTATACATTAATATGTTTTCAAAAGTCTTACTTCACTTTTATTGCTTTTCTATATGGCATTATTCTATTTTAGTATGTGCAATGAAATAATCTTCCACTAAAAAAGTAGGCATTCTTGGCCCATTTTAAATAAACCAATGAATAATTATTGCACTATTAATTTGCTATGTAAATTGTTTAAATTGCTAACTCTTTTCTCTCTGCATTATTAGAGATAACTTGGTACTTCCAAAGGAAAATGAAAAGTCTCTTCCTACAGGCTGCCCTTCCCTCATTCCCAAAATCTATGACTTGAGTGCTCGGTCCTATGATTCTTTTATAAAGCAGGCTACAACCCCTAGAAAGTATTTCAGGATAATGTCTTCTTAATGTTCAGTCAACAAGAGAAACCTCGAAAACTATCTTAACTACTCCACATGCTACTGTAACATTGCTTTCAACAAGAACCCTAGTTGGGGACCATCTGAATCTCTCCATGTAACTAATAGCTAATGGCAAGGTCCCTTGGTGACATGTGTGCTTCCACCTTCTGTGGGTGTGGGGACAGTCCACAAACTCATTCTATTTGTTGTTTATGGAAAGGGAATTAAGGTAACTATCACACCCCAGGACTTTCTTAGTATGTTATAAATAGCATAAAATTCTTTCCTAGCATTTTGGCACAGCTGATAAGGAGAAGCCCTTTTGAACTAGTATTGGCTCTTTGAGATAAACATTTAACAAGGTGCTGTTCTGACCGCAGATATGGCATGCATATTTGGCAGATATATATATATATATGCTTCTGCACATGGGGAACACATAAAAAGAGAATAAAACACAGCATGAAAGCTACACCCAAGGCTCTTGCTGGTGTGCTGAAGTTCTTGATGTCATTTTCACATCCTGAAAAAGGAAATTGTTACCTATGACTCAAATGTTAAAAACTAGCATCTTTTCCATTTCAGAGCTGCCTGCCTTCCATCTCCTTTTCATCATATGTAAGATGTTAACACATATAGACTTAATTGGAAAATTGAGAAAACCTGTCAGCTACATTGGTGGAACCCTAACACAGACATCCATTGCCTGGGCAGGGATGCATGCAGTCTGGTTCTTCTATGGGACGGCAACTCCACCATGCATGAGTGTAGATGAATTTCTAAACAGTCTTATTAAATAAGAAACACAGAGCCAAATACAGGGGTAATAGCTGAAGAGATCAGAGAAATAGCGAGGAGCCACTGACTAACCTTAGCTTACCACCTCATTGTAGCTTCCCAAGAGAGAGCTTCTTCCTGTCTAACCTGTGTTTTTATTACCTTCCTGTTCTGCCTTCCCATTGGCTCTAAGCCCAGCCACATCACTTCCTCGTCACTGCCTGTCTATACAGACCTCCAGGTCTCTATGGTTGGTAATGGGATTAAAGGCATGTGTCACCATGTTTGGCTGTGTCTTTGACCACACAGAGACTCTGCCTGCCATGTGATCAGATTAAGGGCGTGTGCTACCACCACTTTTGACCTCTGATCTCCAGGCAAACTTTATTTATTAACATTCAAATAAAATGTCACATTTCAGCACAAATAAAATATCACCACACATGACCTTCTTCTTCTATTTGCTAAAGAGTTTCCCCGGCACTAAGTAATGATATTAACACCCACAAGGAAAAGTTTCTATGTACATCCTGCCTTCATAGTTTGAACAGTGTTAACTTGGAACAATACTGAGGGAAGACGCCCACAACTCAATAGATGAGCCCATACTTGTCACTCAGGTGTAGATGTAACCAACCGTCTTATTAAATAAGAAACACAGAGCCAATTCAGAGAAGAAAGCCAAGAGGTCAGAACTAAGAGCCTTACCTTTCCTGCTTCAGCCAAGAGAGCTCTCCGAAAGGGGACCTACTTCCTGTGTGTTTGTCTTATATAGTCTTTCTGTTCTGCCTTCTCGTTGGGTGTAAACCCAAACACATGACTGCCTCGTAACTGCCTGTCTGTAGAGACTTCCAGGTCTTCTATGGTTGGGATTGAGATTAAAGGCGTGTGTCTCCAATGCTGGCTGTATCCTTGAACACACAGAGATCTACCTAGCTCTGCCTACCAAGTGCTGGGATTAAAGGTGTGCACCACCACCGCCACGCTCTTGCTATGGCTCTAATAGCTCTGACCCCCGGGCAACTTTATTTATTAACATACACTTAAAATCACATTTCAGTACAAATAAAATACCACCATACTCAGGCCTTTTGCCAGAAACCTGGGTCCTGAAGTGTAGACTCCAATGACACATTTTCAGAAAGATGTCAACTTGCTTTCCTTGACCTGTATCTGGGCTGAACTCCTGAACCACATAAGTAAAAAGCTATCTACACATTAGTTATATTTATGTCATAGGAAAATTCAACCATTTGTGAAAAAACAAATCATGGAAGAACATGTTTCATAAATATAATGGAAATCTTATGTAGAACTCACAGCACAACAACAACAAAGCCTGTTATAGAGTTCAGAAGCCACAATCTTAAAAACAACAAGAGTGAAAACTCAATTTAAAACCCAAACAATGCATTGGTCAAACAGCCTTTTTCTTTTAGGCCAGGAACCAGTATCTTTTACAGATGTTCAGTAAAGAGTCTGACTCATCTGGGGAATAGAGAAAAACAGAAACAACTACTTGTGTCAATGGAAACAAACTGAACAAAAAAAAAAAAAAAAAAAACAACCCACCAACCAAGCACTGGGTGATGTAAATACTATGCCTCATATTCATATCTAGTAATATGTTCAGTTCAATGACTCAGTAACATGACATCAGCACTGCCAAAGTCACTGTCACTGTCATTACTGTTTGGACTAACACCATGAACTCATGTTGGGTATTTTGGGAGGATAGAAATTGATATACAGACCTTAGGAGCAACCATACCCTCCCTAACAAGTAACACTTGCTTCAACATTTGAAGTGGACTCAGTCTTCAATGTGAAAGTTTCCGGAAGGCCCCTTTCTGGCCTTAAAATCCAGAAACATGATCCTCTTTTCATACATAAGTCCCAAGTTTTAATGATGCTTAGGTAATAGTTTATCTATAATGGTCAGTTGGTTCCTATGTTAACAGAAAGCAAGTAACTAAACAGATGTGAATCAACTCTAAGTAGTTATTGTCAGCCCTGAGAAGAGTTATCTCATTGAGATAAGCAAGAGAATAAACTAAGAATAGACAAAAACTCCCCATGAGCAGATAACACCAGCCTTGTCAAATGCTGTGATTTAGAATACTGACATCAGAGGCTCATTGCCAGATGAGCCCTTGGTTTTCTGTATGTAATGTCTCTGACTCTGGAACAGTCCAACTGATACATCTCAGAGGTAGCTAATGAGTCATTATATGCAAACCTACTCCTCCATCAGAGGTGTGACCTAGTACCCTAGGGCCTAAACCTCCAACTGAGAGGGTCTTTTGTATTTTGCCTATTGCTGTAAAAACTGTTGTTTCAATGTATGTCATAACATAAAAAGCTGGAGAGTTAATCTAATGCCTCTTTTAATCAGCTGGGATCTTAAGATGAGCTACTGTTTCTAAATATCCAAAGAAAGCAACGCATATATAGGTGTAAATACAACCCATCTCAATTTCTTTCTATAGATGGGATAATCAGTGTTGGCTCTGGTGGAATGGGATCATACTCAGCCAAGACCCAAGCTCTATGATCAGAAATCCTTCCTGACAGTGCTTCTGTGGTTCCAGGAGGAAGATACACATACAATGAACAAATACATCTAAAGGAACACAAACTCCATAGAGACCCCTAGTAACTCAGCATGAATCACGTTGAGTGATAGGAGGGGCTGCTCCTATGTGAGGACCAGGTGTTTCTAACCTACAACATAAAAACAGCCTAAGCTAAGTCATCCTCCACGCTACCTAAAAACAACTAAATCTTATTACTCCCCTTCCCAAAAGACTGAGGCAGGATTCTGAAAGGGTGGAAAGCAGGAAAGTAAGAATTACAGGACTGTCCAAATCTTTGACATTGTGACACAACACTATCTGCAAAGCTCCTGCTTGTGGATCCTACAATCAAGTCATGCACACCTACGCACAGACACAATCTCATAATGTTTGAAATAAGTTTGCAACTTGGTAGTGAGAACCATTCACAGATATCCTGGTGCACATGTGCATAGGCCACAGGTTGATACACTTGATAAACCCAAGAAAAATGTCCATTTTCTGTCAAGCTATAAATATACTGCAATTCAAAATGTAATTTTGCTGCAATAAATGTTTTAATTTATTGCATCTGTTTTTCTGAGACTCATGACACAAAATTTGCCTAATTTCTTCCATCTATACCCATAAAAATCACACTAGGACAAGCTAGACTTCACCATCTCTCTCATGGGCCTGTGCCAGGCTACACCTGGCCTACCTACTTTGACCCTCTTCTTACATTGTTTCTATGGGAAAAATCAGCTTAATGTTTTAACTTGCAAATCAAATTATAGAGATTCAGGTTATGTTGCTGTTTTCCTAGATCTCTATATTGGGCTCTCATTTTTCTTTGAATGAAAGCTAAAAATGTAACTTCCCTTGTAGGGCTTTGTGCATTATCTGTAAGTATGATCTCATTGCATTCTAGGGTCCCTTAACTTGCAAAGTTTCAACCACATTGGCTCTGACTATTCTTTCCCACTTTAGGGACTTTCTGCTATATTGATCTCTTCTTCCTATTTCAAGGGACTGACATGTCCCTATTCCTTACAGCTCACCTTGGCACTAGCTACTCAAAAGAACCTCCCTAACTACTCCTGCCATAGTGGCTCACACCTGATTTTCTCTGTAGCTACCGTCACTCTACAGCATTCACTACTAGATGTTTTCATAGTCTAATAACTGATGCTATCTGTTCAGAGATGGATCCCTGGCGCCCAGCACACAAGTCAGCTCAGGGTAGGGGATGTGATCAGTGCTTTTTAAATGTTAATAAATAAAAACCTATAAAGTGCTTGAATCAGTCTATTCAGTTTCTGCCATCAATCATCAAGTTTCTAAAATAATAAGAAAAAATTTCCTCAATAGTCTAGTTCTACTCATTATTTGTCTCTAAATGAGAAAGCAATCCATTTAAGATGAAAGTTTCACAATCAGTTCAGTTGTGCTCATGGTGATTATCACACAACATCAGTTCAGAATAGTACACCCTGAAAGAGTGTAATGGTCATGTGAATTTAAGAAACAGTACACATTACTACTTTTTTCCTTATTTTCTTACCTCAGAAGCTCACAATGCACACTAGCATTTTAAAAGCTCCAAAAGAATTGGTGTAAGGAAGCCTGATGAACTATCACCTGTTTAACCCAAGATTCTGGATTAATTAATTAATTAATGATTAATTCAGAATCTTTATTCTATCAATATTAATCAGCCAATAGTCTTCATACTTGAGAAATAATTGTTTTATATATATATATATATATATATATATCCAAATAAATTTCCTTGAGAGACAGTCTCTGGGTTCAAGGCATAATGATGATTTACATTTAAAACATAAAGAAATCCAAAAGTCAGTTTTCTGTAAATCAAAGATTCCAAGATTTTAGAGTTATTTATACCATTTCCTTGTTTTTCTTCTGGAGGTTTGAAGAATCACCATAAGTATGGTTATTAACTGTAAATTCAACCAAAGCTGGATAATTCTGAAACAATGCAACAGCAAAACTTCACCACAGGCAGAAATAAAAGTCATTTGACTTTATTGGCTATAGTGAGATGGCAGAGCTGGGTCTATTTCACAAGCATGGAAACACACAAGGCAGCATGCTCTTCCCTCGCCAGTCTTTATAAGGATCTGTCACCAAAACCAAGGTTGGAGGAACAGAGGAAGACAAGGGGCATCACGCCAGCACAGACAAATGCTAAGCTGTAGGATTCACGTGGACCATGGAGTTCGAAACAATCCAAGAGCGACCGAAGAGTGACCGAAGAGTGACGGCTTCGGTCTGAGGGCCACACCACAGGGTCCCGTCAGCACTGACTCAAGAACAAAAGCAGGAAACCGGGTCAGGTGTGGTCCAGTGTCACAAAGCAGAGCGGCAGATCGGAGAGTTCCTCAGAACCACAGAAGAGGAGGAAGAGAGAGCCTGGCTCAGAACCAGGACAGGCACCATTCATGCCCTCTGGGACACAGCTTGGCCTGGTCACAGAGAAAGGCTCTTGTACTTTACCTGTGGGTACAATATTAAAAGTGTTTGACAAAGAAAACAAGGTTTGCTATCAGCCTGTTCTTTTACAACTCAAAAGTCTTAATGCGTTGAACTGAGCCCCTTTAAAAATAATAAAACCATTAATTTAAACTAGACTAGTTAAAGTTCATGACAATTTAGACATTGGAAGTGCTTTTACTCTGTAAAAAGCACATAAATAAAAGGACACTGGAGAGAAGATTCCGGGTGGCAACTGAGGAGGCTTTTCGAGAACGGGGTCATGTGCACTTGTCCAGTCCCATCTCTCACTGCCACCTACACTTGACTGCTCTGGGCTCTGCACGCCATCTACCCCAGACTGTCTATGTTCCTACCTAAGGGGAACATGCTCTCACATCATGTCCTTTCCCCACGCAGATCACACTCTGCAGGGCTAAGGCGTACTCATCTTTCAAGACTTGGTTCAGATACCTCACCTCCATTGTCTCCATGCTATACCAAAACACTTGGATGATCTATTTACTTGACAATTTACTTTCTAGGTCATATTTGCAATTTTGTCATAGTAATTACTAAGAAGTGATTAGTAAATGCAGGGAGAATTAATAAATATTTGTAAAATCCCATGCCCAAAAGAGATGAAGAACTAAGACTGAATTGAGCAAACAATCAAAAACCATGGGTCCTAGTGCCTACTGACTAGTGAATACATATACTTCTAATTGACATGCTAATTGCAGTTTAGACAAATCTACCTGGAAGTTTAAGTCTGGTCTACACTCTGAATCCTTCTGGGCTATTAAGTCATGGCTGCTTGCACTACCAAGATGCTTACTGCCAGGTAAGCAAAACTCAGCAACAGAAGGGTCAGTTTATGTGGGTATAATTACTGCATTATGCATATGAGGCTTTTCATACATCAACCTTTGGATATAATTAACATTCTTTTATTGCATGAGGGCCCCACAAGTCCTTTCAACCATTGGCATAGACACTGAGCCATATATCACTAGAAGTTGGTGCTAAATGTGATGCTTTGGTCTTAAAATTTTCCATTTCATTACAACCAGATTCATTAAAAAAATAAATAAAAACAGAAGTAAAAAAACCATTGATTTGGCTTTAATGGTGATGGGATGACAGGGAAAGCAGAAACAGGACTGGGAGATGATGTGCTATTCTCCATTGAGGTATCTGAAAATATTCCACATAAGTTGGTTCTATAATTTTCATGCCAAATTAAAGGTAAACATAGTTGTGGATAATACATCAAAAGTACATCACTAAACATATTCTCTGAAGCTAAAATATGCAAGGAGATATAACTAATTTTATTATAACTCATAATAACTTCATTATTTATTGAAAAGTGTCAATCAAAAACATTGAAATAGTTTTTATACATTAGAAGAACTTTAAAACTGGCAATGGTTTTCCTTGTGATTCATCTCCAACGTTCTTTCTGCTTTAGGTAATAAATATGCAGATGATTATCTTGATGCTACAAAGAAAAAAATACTGAACAAAAGGAAAATTTAAGTAAGGAACTGTGAATGATTACAAAGCCTGCTGCATCGTGAAAAATCTTGCCATAAATAACTAATCTGAAGACTTCCGTTCCCTCAGTTCACCCATCCCTCTGTAATGAATGATCTTGCCACACTACTCACTAGTGGAAAGTGAGCTGTCAACTGTGGGTTCCAGGCTGATCCAAACACCAGGCTCCGTATGGGGCCTCAGGAAGGGGAGAGATCACCAGCTTTCCCAGAGGGTCTCTGCTGTGACTCAGCCTCCCCAGTGACAGCTGTGTTGAGAAGAGGGACACCCGGAGGATAACAGGAGGGGAACTTCAGGCCTAAAGTCAGATTCCAAATTTGGAAAAACTTTTCACACCCCCAAAAGTAGTTCTCATTTATATGCACAGTACACGTTGGGTGCTACCATGTCCCATTTCTTGCAATCAGGCAAACTGTGAAAGGAGGAAGACTTCAGAGAGGGTAAAGATGAAAAAAATGAAGGAGAAGGAACAGGCCTCCTCCATGGGGCCTTGACTTAACAGCTGCGCTATATAGGTACATTGAGGCTGGCAGGACAGACAGAAAGCAGATACCTCAATGCTCAGAGATTTAAAAGAAGCCACTAAGTGTCACACCTTTCTGAGAGACACCAGATATCAGTGCTACTGGAGGACAGTCTCACTGGAGACCTGAGCCCTTCTCTAAGATTATAGAAGAGGCCACATCTTGGAGTTCACCTCTACAGTTAAGGCCAAGCCCTAAGAGCAAGCCTCAAAGAGAACCATCCTAACATAAAAGTACATTTGATGGGATCAAGAAGACTGAAAGAAATTTAACTCACCACTAGAAAAAAAAATTCAATTTGGTTTTGAAGAAGGCAATATACTCCAGATTCCATATAGGAAATGTATCTTCGACACTGAATTTACAACATAAATTGTAAGTCATATAAAGAAGCAAGAACACATGACATGATAGAGAAAAGTAAGCAGCCAATGTAAACTGGCCAAAAGATTATCCAGATGTAAGAATTAGAAGAGAACTTTTTAAATAGGTATTGTAAATACGTGCAGGGGCCCAGGGGAAATATGGACATGTGAGAGCACAGATGGTGAACCCTTAGTGAACCAATTCTAGAACTGAAAAGTAATATATTTAAAATTCAAAAAATGCACCAAGCAGGTGAGTAGCAAATTGAAGACAATAAAAAAGATTCTGAACTTAAGGACAGATTTTTTTTTAATTATTGAATTTAAATAATATTGATGAAATATTTTTTCAAGTGTAAAAGAATTTCAGTGAAGATATTCTCAACAATCCCAATTGGCCTAAGGGATGCAACTTTTAGGTGAAAATGGAAACAGAAGAACAGAGCATGAAAATATTTAAAGGAATAGTGGCTGATTCTCTTCTAGATTGCTGAAAATATCTACAGATCCAAAAGGCTCAGTAAACCACTAATGCAAACAAAATTACAGATAACCTCATACTGTCAAACTATTGAAAACCAAAGATACAGAGAAAAATCATTAAAGCGGCCACAAAAATAAATGGAAGGGACTTGAGGAGCAGACATTTGGACGACAGTGAACTTCCCCTCAGAGCATTCAGGAGCAGAAATGCCATCTTTATCCCCAAGCCAACATTCCTCACCCTGTGACCACATCCCTGAGGGTGGCAAAACAAAGAGGGTGTATAAACACAAAATCTTAGCCTTGTCTCCTTCATCTGCACTCAAAGGAGAAGTTGTTCAGTCTGAGCCTCAAAGCGAGGCATGAGGGACTAGCAGTTAGATTCTCTAACAGGCAGATTGACAGGGAGAGGGCCAAGCCCAGATAATAAGAATGGCAAATTTCCAAGATGGCTGCCTTCTTCCTCACCCTCCTGCTCTGAGACAAAGCCTGGTGGGATTGTTCTCCTGCCAGTAGACTCCCTGTCTGTGGACCATCAGAGAAGGTCGAGGTCAGACGAAAACAAACTTGTGGACCTATCAGACTCTCTGTCTGGTTTCAAATTAATTAACCTTAAATTGGTAGGGGAAGACCCCCCAGAAAGACTCTAAAGACCCCGAACCTCAAGAAAGGACTTGACTTCTGCTTCTCAAACTCCCCCACTATTTTCTGTAGAAGATCTTTTTCTCTGTGTGCTATGCTCTGTGTGTGTGTGTGTGTGTGTGTGTGTGTGTGTGTATGTGTTATGAGTATATGTGTGTATGAGAGAGACTATGTGTGTGAATGTGTGTAAGAGTATGTATGTATGTGTGAATACGAGTGTGTGTGTGTATTACCTCACCACTAATAGTCTTTCTACAGGATGGAGAAAGAGCTATTTCTTCAAGTTGTAGGAAAATCATACCAATTTCAAAGGAGGAAGAGGAACATGGGAGACAGCTACTGTGTAAACAACAAGAGGCAGCCTTTCCCTCTTAATTTCATTAAAGAAAACAGACTTTGTATAGAAAGAGTGATACTGCACTGTCTGGTCTAGGATGCAAGCAGAAGTAAAATATATGACGCTACACACAAAAGACCATAAAAGTAACTATTTAGGATTTAAGCTGAGCATGATGATGTATACATCTTGTCATTCGGGAGGCTAAGGCAGGATTGTGAATTTCAGGCCTGAATTAAAAAAAAATTATTTTTAACAACTTGCAACTTCAATCATGAAGTTTACAACATAAATTCTGAGAAATGACAGTTTCTGTATGTATGCTCTAACTTTCAGAGCAATGGTTTTAAAATGGTTTTAAAAAATAAACTGTAATATTTCATTAATGTATTGGATCAAATTAAAATAAAACAAAGGTGCCAAAGAGAAGGGAAAGGAAGACAGGACAAAGAGAAACAAGTTACAAAAAGGTAGAGTATCGACAATATCAGCAAGAATATTAAATAGAAATATACTAAGTAATTCTAACTGAAACACAATCAAAAACCATATAAAAGATCACAGAAAATGCACAGCATGCAAATGATGCACACAGGAATACTGGTGTAGCAGAACTGATAAGAAACAAAGATCAAGACAAAAATTACAATAGACAATGAAAGCTCTTTACAGTGTAGCAGGCCAGTATGTCCATAAAGTGTAACAGTATGAATACTTAACATATGCAGCTTATTCTATTAAGTTTTATCTTTAAAAAGTAAAAAACTAAGACATATAATGGCTCCAACATGAAAGGAAGATCTGAAGTTTAATCACTGTAAAACTAGATAATACTGGAACTCATTAACATATAGTACTACCTCCTCCGTGAATGTTTGAGACGGAAAGAGAGAATGAGCTAGAAATAACTTCTCGATGAGATGGAATTGTTAGCATCATTGCCTCCCACCCACATCTCATTTTTTTCTGTGATACTATCTAAACTAAACACAGGAACAGGGAGTTTGTCAGCTACTAAATAAGACCAAGAGTCATTCATTGCCTCCTAGAAATTAAAGCAGCTCTGTCACCATGCTATGGCATGTACTAAGAAGAAATTTAGGAGCATCACCCAAGAAGACACTGAGTCAAAATTAGTCATACTGCCATTTCTCATATTGAACAGAGTGCATAATTCCCAGAAGCTGCTCAGCAAATACTAGCTAAAGAGTGAATGAGGACATGCCTTTCATGGGTTTCCTCCAGAAAATTTTCAAATGCAATATATAAAACACTCTTCATTTAGTGAGTCAATTTCAGCACTGCCCTATGACTTTTAACAAGTCATGAGTTTTTCATATCCACATCACCAGTGTCAAATAGAGAAAATGGTTAAATAATCTTCAAAGATTTTTTTTTTTGGCTATAGAAATCCATGAGTTTCTGGGTCTCTTTGTAGAATCAACAGGGAAAGTGTTCAGGAAGCTATAAATTAATCAATAAGGAAGAGGAGAAAATGAGTAACATTTGAAAATTTCACTCCGAAGAAATTTTCAAGAGGAGAAGACTCAATTCATCTATTCTAAGTTGCCCAATCACACTGTTAAAATGAGAGACCATGCAGAATTATTTAAATACATACCTCCTTTCCTACATATATATATGTGTGTGTATATATATATATACACATAGATATATATGTATATATAAATATATTATAACTATATGTATACATACATAAGTGCTGTGGAATGTCATTCAATATGCTGGGATTATGTGTTGCTCTGATTGGTTGATAAATAAAATGCTGATTGGCCAGTAACCAGATAGGAAGTATAGACCAGACAAGCAGACAAGGAGAATTCAGAGAAGAGGAAGCCTGAGTCAGGAGTCACCAGCCAGACACAGAGAAATCAAGATGACAAGGCAGAACTGAGAAAAGGTACCAATCTACGTGGCTAAACATAAATAAGAATTATGAGTTCATTTAAGTGTAAGAGCTAGTCAGTAATAAGCCTGAGCTAATGGCCAAGCAGTTATGATTAATATAAGCCTCTGTGTGTTTACTTGGGGGACGCAAGTGGGAAACATTTGTCCTGACTGTCAGCTGGCTGGCCAGGACACAGGAAAACTTCCAGATGCATTTTGTGCCGAGCCTGGTCTAAAGAGCTAGATCCAGGACAGGCACCAAAACTACACAGAGAAATCCTGTCTCAAAAAACCAAAAAATAAGAGAAGAGAGAGAGAGAGAGAGAGAGAGAGAGAGAGAGAGAGAGAGAGAGAGAGAGGGAGAGAGAGAGGGAGGGAGGGAGGGAGGGAGGGGAGGGAGGGAGGGAGAGGGAGAGAGAGAGAGAAAGTAATATAAAAAATAAGCCATGTAAGGATGGAAATCAGACAAAAAGTCTGGATTATATTGTCTTTGGGATTTTTAACTGCAGAAAGACATTTGATTGTAAAAACTGCTCAGTTAAACAAAAAATGTATATTTTAAGGGTATTTTGACTTCAAAATTTGGATATAAGGATCTGTTGCTTTGGAAAGGAGGCTCTGCTTTTGTTTCCCCAGGAACAAAGAGGCTACAGATTTGTTCCAGGTTAAGATGGATCAGATTTGAGCAAGCCAGATCTCCTGAACCTTAGCAGATGGTACCTATCAACAAAAGTTATAGCCAGTCTTCCCAGGACTTGACTATTATCTCGAATTTTCTCAGGATCCCCATAAAACTACCAGCAACCCCTATCAGCAGGAGGTAGCCTAGAACACTACACCCACATTCCCAAAAAAATGGATTATGGATGTTTGTATTTATTTAGGTTGTTAGTTACAAATTGTAATTGGTCATAGTCAATCTCTTTCTAAAAGAAGAAAAGGGGATAGCTGATATTTTATTTGTGCTGATGCTGAGATGTGGTGATATTTTATTTGTGCTTTAATAAATAAAGCTTTCCTGGAGTTTAGAAAAAAAAACAAGCCATTATAAGTAAAAACAAAAGTCATGCAGTATTAGCACATACCTTTAATCCTATCACTTGGCAGGCAGACATCTGCCTGAATCTCTGTGAGTTCAAGGCCACACTGGAAACAGCTAGGTGTACTGGCACACACCTTAAATTCCAACACTAGTTAACCATGGAGGTCTGGAGGTCTGTGCAGATAGACAGGAAGTGACAGAGTTGGGCAGGAAGAGGAAGTGATGTAGCTGGACAGAGAGAGCAAATCAGATGGCAGAACAGCAAGGCATATAGTCATGGGTAGACAGGAAGTTGCTTGCATTTGAAAGCTTAGGTATCGGTAAGGTGAGGTTAGCTCATGGCTATTCCTATTCCTCTAATCTCTCTCAGGTTTTAACCCCTATATCTAGCTCCGTGTTTTTTATTTAATAAGACCATTTAGAAATTCATCTACAATTGGCGCTCAACACAAGTGGAAAAGATTTGTCCTGACCACTGGCTGGCCAGCCAGGACACAGGAAAACTTCCAGCTACACATAATTATATGTAACACACACAAATGTGTGTGTATGTATATACATACATATATATGTATACATATCAATCACATACAACTGAGTTCATTCAGTGTTATTCTTATGTACATATATTTAGGCCTGACCACTTTTGTCCCTTAAGAAAACTGATTCTCCCTCTCAGCAGCCAATGACGGCCCATAACTATTCATCTAGAGGCAGGGCTTTGTGAAATTTTCCCCATCTATGTTGGCATTTCAACTGGTGTGGTCATTCTACATGTCTTGTTTAGATCACCACATGGAAAGTCACAGGGTACATCATGGAAAAAGGGATGAAAAGAATGCAAGAACCAGGGATGGAGACACTTCTTAGGCACTATCTTTTAAATATGGCAAGAAGTTTCACCCATGAAATCTCAACAATATGGCATACATTTGTAATCTTACCAGTATGGGACTAAGCAGGAAAATTTTAAGTTTCAGGACAGCCTGAGCTACGTAGTAAGACCCTGCCTTAAAAGAAAAAAATTAATGTAAAAGCGTTAATTAAACATGTGGTGGGGATATACTTTGTACTGCTCTATGGTTTAACAAGGAAGATGGGGGAAAAAACTGATAACCTCTCACCTAAAAGGGAACTTGAAAATAAAATGTCCAGAGGAAAGGACTGTATAATTGAGAGAGTCCTAGGAACTCCAAGAAACTTAGAACTAGCCTACTCAAAGGATCTGAAGGCTGTGCCCTCTGCACTTAAGGGTGATGCCAGTCATGTTAAGACCTGGTGTCTTTAGTATGAACTAAAAATTGTGAACAGAGTTCATTTCTGAAACAGAAGATACTTGGCTCAGTGATCAGTGGTTTGCATTTGAAATCTAGGTGCACATCCACCTTCAAGTGAAAATAAAATTCCCAAGACACCAAACCTTCCCTGGGTCCATCCAGCAGGCATCCCCAGAAGCTAGTGAACCAGCAATCAGAACATAAATACAGAAGCACTTATGATAAAGTTTCTAACTAGGTGGTAGTGGCAGATGCCTGTAACACCAGCTCTCAGGAGGCAGAAGCAGGTGGCTCTCCATGAGTTTGAGGCCAGCCTGGTCGACCAAGTAAGTTCCAGGACAGCCACAGCGGGTACACAGAGAAACCCTGCCTTGAGAAACAAAAAAACAAAAAACAAAAACAAAAAACAAAAACAAAAAAAAGAAAGAAAGAAAGAAAGAAAGAAAAGAAATCAAGTTTCTAGGTCTATAACCTTGTTAATCAATTGTGGTAGAATCCTGGGAATAATTTTACACTGATACCTAAAAGTTCTAGAAAGAAGAAAAACAGAAGATTAATGAGTTTCTAAATTTACCTAACAGGAAAATAAGGAGGGGGATGCTCTCATTTCATACTGTGTAAAAGTCTCACAAAGCCATCAGTCATACTGAACTCTGAGTGTAAAATCCTTCTTTCCTAACTAAGTTTAAACTGGACACATGGATACTGCCCTGATTATAAACTAGACACTACCTGGATTCACCTGAAAGAGGGAACATCGCCTAAGAATTGCCTCAATCATATAGCCTTTGGTATGTGTTCGAGATATTGTCTTGACTGATGATTGATATGAGAAGGTCCAGACCACTGTGGGCAATACTATCCCAGGTGAGGAGCCTGGGATATATAAGAAAGCCAACTGGGCTAAAACCAGTGAGTGAGCCAGTCAGCAGCATTCTTTCATGGTTCCAGGTTCCTGCCCTGATCTCCCTGATGGTGACCTGGAATTGTTAAAGAAAATAAACCCTTTTCTTCCCCAAGTTGCTTTTTAAGTGAAAGTGTTTAGACAGGAGAACAGAAAATCAAAGTAGAACATGGTTAGGAACCTGGCCCAAATGATTTGTGGGCTCTGATGTATCTCTGCACTTCATTATTGTGTAGCTATTTCCTCTGAATTGAAACAGCCCCTTCTGGAGGAAGGAAGGAGGCCCATGAGACTTGGAAAGTTAAGAAAGAAAGCTCAGGAAGCTGAGAAAGTTTCAACATACATGAGGTTCCTGAGACTGTAAAAACAGTGTACAGTTCCTGAGGGTAGAGCTGAGGGCGCTACCTTGGTCAAGCAGGGAACTCTAAGATGGAGCCACATAAGTCACCACGCAGAAGGCTTTTAGGGGACACAGCTGCCGTTGAGTTAGTCATACTGCTGTGAGCGAACTGCTTATTTATCCCACTGTAGGAAACCTCACGACATTCAATGGATTCACCAAACTGGGCTTGGAATAACTTGTTTCTCCAGTGTCCTGTTCCAAGGGCTTCTGGGATTGGAGAAAGGGAACAAAATAGTCCATTTGAGGGTCTCTTCCTTCCTTCCTTCCTTCCTTCCTTCCTTCCTTCCTTCCTTCCTTCCTTCTTTCTTTCTTTTTCTTTCTTTCCTTCTTTCCTTTCTTCCTTTCTTCCTTTCTTCCTTCCTTCTTTTCTTTCTTTTTTTTCTTTCTGCCCAGAAAGGGGCAGCAAATTTCCATTTCTTTCTACTTTTTGTCCTGAGGAGTGAGTTTCTACCCCTCTCATGAAGTGGATCTCTCTGTACCTGTTGCACAATGGAGCAGAAGGTTAGGATATCCACACTTACCCCTACCAGTCAGCAGTTACAGAGACAAAGACCCACTCACTGCCCATAGAAGGAGCACACAGACACCTCTACATCAATAGAGAAAGAAAGGGAGAGGGAATTTGAGTGCAACACCTTAAACCCAAATGAAGACCCCAAATCCTTACAGTCAGTACTCTCCCCAGTTCTGGGGGCCCCTTTGCTTCCCAAGAATTCTGTAGTACTTGCTAATAAGCAATTTCACTTTGTACTGTGCCATGTTCCTGTCTTTTAATTGTTTGTCTAATTGGGGAAGA
The DNA here is from genome assembly GCF_949786415.1 of Peromyscus eremicus. Classification (NCBI taxonomy): domain Eukaryota; kingdom Metazoa; phylum Chordata; class Mammalia; order Rodentia; family Cricetidae; genus Peromyscus; species Peromyscus eremicus. Next base: position 3,138,330 of record NC_081426.1, on the reverse strand, counting down.
AGAACCTTCCTGCTAGACAGTATCAATAATACATGCACACCCACACACGTACACATGAGCTGTAGAGCCCTAATACACAGTGTAGATTGAACAGTACATTCCAAATATGAGAAAGATAATGATTGAGATAGATAACAGATGGACAATAAGAATAAAAAAAACAAAGCTGTGACAGACTACCTGCAAGGACTGGTATAATTACACAAGCCCACTGAATTATATGATTGTATTTTAGATTTATAATACTGAAGTATATAATTGTATATAGATTTATTTATATTTAAAAGTTTTAATCTTATGTATATGGTCATGTTTACCACATTAACTTTGGGCTTTCCTCAGTGACAGTAACCAAGGTTTATCATTAAAACCATTTAACTTACTTTGCTTTAATACTTGCATTACTGACCAGTCAGTGGTGGCGCACGCCTTTAATCCCAGCACTCGGGAGGCAGAGGCAGGTGGATCTCTGTGAGTTTGAGGCCAGCTGGCCTAGTCTACAGGGCGAGATCCAGGACAGGGACTAAAGCCACACTGAGAAATCCTCTCTCAAAAAAGGAAAGAAAGAAAAGTAAAGGAAAGGGAAGGAAAGGAAAGGAAAGAAAAGAAAAAAAAGATGTGTATTACTGTCCCCACGATGAAGCAACAGCAATCTATGGACTGCTTTATTCTAGACCCTCACTAAGCATTGGCTTCCCCAGCCTCAGCTCAGATGTAATCTAGGACTTCCCTTTTTTTCTCTAGTGTGGTACTTCTGTCACCTCTGCCCTCCTTTTTCATGATTTACCCATTCATCTTGCTGAGCACATCCACCTGTAGCTTTCTGAGAAAGGATATATTTTAGTATATTTCTAAAGTGTGGTTATTTTGCTGTACACCTGCTGTGGGATGTATGGCAAATGTGTTGCTAATTAATCAATAAAACACTGATTGGCCGTTGGCTAGGCAGGAAGTATAGGCGGGGCAAGGAGGAGAATAAAGCTGGGAAGTGGAAGGCTGAGTCAGAGAGACACTGCCAGCCGCCACCATGATGACAAACAGCATGTGAAGATACCGGTAAGCCACGAGCCATGTGACAAGGTATAGACTAATGGAAATGGATTAATTTAAGCTGTAAGAACAGTTAGCAAGAAGCCTGCCACGGCCATACAGTTTGTAACCAATATAAGTCTCTGTGTTTATTTGGTCGGGTCTGAGTGGCTGTGGGACTGGCAGGTGAAAGAGATTTGTCCTGACTGTGGGCCAGGCAGGAAAACTCTAGCAACAAATGGCGTCCAACGTGGTGGCAAGAGTTTCCACCTAAAAACTGAGAAAAAAAGATTCTAAAATGGAGCTAAAAACAGCTTCCTAATTGTCTCTCTCAAATGAGCAGCAGCTGCTGGTTTCAGCTACTGGTGGGTTCCTGGCGTGCGTGCTCAACCTGCAGTATGGCGGGAATCAGGCCTCTGCAAGTGGCACATTAAGCTGCATGGTGGATTTAGCCTTTGCTAGCACAAAACAAAAAAAAGAGGTTTCTGGACTACATGCTGCTTTGATAAAAGCATAGACCCATGATAGCTCCCAGAGCTGGTGGTAAACGTAGCCATGTTGGGAAGCTGAGGTGGGCAGAGCCAGCAGCCACAGCTGCTGCAGTTTAAGGCAATAGATTCACAATAAGACAGATTCAGATGTAATAGTTTACAATGTATGTAAAAATGTACGTAGGCTTGAAAGAGAGAAAAAGGAATATATACAGTTATATAAAGAAATAAACAGTTTTTAAAAATAAAGTCTTTAAAGAGACAGTAAAGGTAGTATAAAAAAAAGCCATGTAAAAATGGATATTACACAGAGAATCTGGATTGTGTTGTCTTTGGGATTTTTAACTGCAGAGAGATATTTGATTGCAAAGGAAGCTGAGTTAAACCAATATGTATACTTTAAAGATACCTTGACTTCAAAATTTGGATATAAGGATATGTTGCTTTGGAAAAGAGTCTCTTTTGTTTCCACAGAAAGCCAAAGGCTATGGAATTGTTCCAGATTAAGATACATCAGGTTTGACCAGCCAAGACCCCCTGAAAGGTCTCCGATGACACCATGGCCCAGATGATCCAACATCCAGAATGGTTTGAAGGCATCTGGCTCAGATGATACAGCCTCATGGACTATTCCATAATTCTAAAATTTTCTTTGTTTCCCCATAAGATACAGCGCCCCCTTCCAGCAGGAAGTAGTAAGAGAAGCTACGCCCAAATTTCCAAATTATATGTAATTTTACTTTGTTAAGGTTAAAACCTTCCTTTTTGAAAAAAAAAAAAGGGGGGGGGGAAGTGCTGTGGGATGTATGGCAAATGTGTTGCTAATTAATCAATAAAACACTGATTGGCCGTTGGCTAGGCAGGAAGTATAGGTGGGGCAAGGAGGAGAATAAAGCTGGGAAGTGGAAGGCTGAGTCAGAGAGACACTGCCAGCCGCCACCATGATGACAAACAGCATGTGAAGATACCGGTAAGCCATGAGCCATGAGGCAAGGTATAGACTAATGGAAATGGATTAATTTAAGCTGTAAGAACAGTTAGCAAGAAGCCTGCCACGGCCATACAGTTTGTAACCAATATAAGTCTCTGTGTTTACTTGGTCGGGTCTGAGTGGCTGTGGGACTGGCAGGTGAAAGAGATTTGTCCTGACTGTGGGCCAGGCAGGAAAACTCTAGCAACATACACCTGGATGTTCATTTTCTTGGGAATGAAATATTAAGTTGAAAAATCAAAGCTCCTAATTTTAAAGATGTTATTCTTATGCTTTCTGAACTCCAATGTTGTTAATATAGGTCTGTGACTCCAATTCCTTTTTATATATTTTTTTTCTCTGTGTTATGGATTTCTACAATCTACAATCATTCTATTGTTCTAGGTTCTCCAACCCTATACTAAGTTTCTTGGTGTATTCTTTACAAACAAGCTTCTTCTAGTTTTGAGAATTTTTAAATTACTTCTATGTTAAGTCTCTGTTCCCCATTCTCTGATCTCTTTCTAGATTTCATATCAGATTTGAATATTGTCTCTTGGTTTTCCTAAGTTTTATATCTTTTTTTTTCCATTCTATTGCTTTTATTTACTTACTAGGATGGTTGCTTTCCAAACTATCCTTTAGTTTTTTTGGTGACATATATTTTTGTTAATAAGATCCCCTTTCCCCTTATCATCCTTTATTATTTCATCCTGTTCTTAGTTTATATAATGCTGACTCAAATATAAACATTCAAATATTCTTAAATACTATTTTGACACATAGCTTTATATTTTTCCTACTAGTTTACTTTATTTTGACTTTACCATTGAATGTTCCCCTCAAATGCCATGTAATTTTTATCTCCATATTCACATTCATGAGCCTCACATTGAAGAAGATTGAGCCTGTGAAAATGCCTTCACATATGTGAGATTTTCAAATATACAGGCAGAAATCTCTTATACTCAAATATTCTGTTTCACAAGACACTAATATCCTGCTTCCCTACCTCAGAAGCACATACTATGTAGCTTTATGACATCTGTAATTTTCAGCCCTGTGAGTCACACATTCTCTCTGCTACACAAGATATCCTTGGCCACGGGGCTTCCCAATAATTTTTTCCTAAAAATAAACCTTGATTCTTCTATATGAAAGGAATGGGATGCAATGGAGAGGACATCACATGATCATGTTGGGTGGAGAAAGGTATAGGGATCTCTAAACTCTTCCACTGTGTATGATCTCACTGAATCACAGTGTGTTGGGAATTTAAGACTCATCCCTTTGGCACCCCTGTATGACTCGGCAGTTGTAACATCACCAGGAATCTTGTGAAGCCCATCTACTTGCTTCCAGCTTCTGGTTAGTTCTTTCCTCTACAGGATGGCAGGTGCTAGTTTCTGCTTTCTAGACAAGTTCATTACTTCTCCTCTTTCTGCATTTCACTCTGCTAAACTTCATTACAAAACCTGTTACCCTTGGTGCCTCCTATCCAATTTTCTCTAGCCAGTGGATTAATACTTAACATCATCACTTAATACTTATAATATTGCTTGATAACATCTCCAGTGAAGACGGACAGCAAAACCAAGGAGAATCTGTCATGTTAAACTATGCCCCTTTAAAATGAAGACTATCAGCCTATAACACAGAAAAAAAAAAAAAAAAACATATTTGGAAATGTCCATGTCCCACACTATCTAATCTCCTTAGCTTCTATCCAGGGTTCCAACTCTTAGCAAAAATCATAGGACAAGAGGGAAGCTCATCCAAATGGCATATCATTAAAGCCATCATTTTATAAAGACCAAAGACACTTGCCCAAGAATAGGAATCCTAGAACCTGACTCATATCTACTCCTGAGTTTAATGTCCTTACATTACATCTGTAACATCACAGCAACTGACTTGGCTGAGTAAGTGCTTCTCCCACATCTAGACACTCAGGAAACCAAACGCCTTGGTCCATGGCTTACCTTCCATCATGCCTAGGTAGTTTTTCAGCAATAGGTGGCCTCATAATTGGTCAAATCTTTGTGATATAATGATGGTTATTGGAGGAATTTGAGTGGAAGAAGGAAAATCAGCATGGCCTGTGTTGACAGTTTGTGTTTTCACAAGGCGATCTCCAGCCTCTCTGCCCAGCTGTACATCCAACATCTGCTATGTAGGGCCTATGAACCCAAAGCGAGCACCCAACATAGAAAAGGGCTAGAGGTCAATTCAACTCACACCTCCAATTAGTGCTCCGACTGCTCGAGAGCCTGAGTCCTACCAACCTAGCCAAGGAACTAGCAGGTTCCAGGTCCTGTCTTTGTTAGCTTTGCTGTCCTGGTCCACTCCTTCACTTGCTTCACTCAAGACCTAGCAGTCTCCCACTATAGAGTTCAATGACAACTCATTACCGAAATTACTCTCTTCCTTGCTCCAGATAAGCCCCTGAGCAAAGTTTACATCTCCTCATAACTGAGCAAAGTTTGACTCTTTCCCCATCACTGCTGTTTAGTCAATTCTAGGGTGAAATGATACAGATTATTATTACAGGTTAGATGCTGGAGCCAGGCAGTCTTGGATTTGATACAGTTCTACTGCTTAGCTGTCGCATCTTGAGCAAGTCATTGCAGTCCCTTGAGCTTACCTCCCTATTTTAATTGTAGTGAAAATAAATCCTAATTCAAAGGGTTTGGTGGTTTGACAAGGTTATTGGTACTGTTCATAAGACAGAACAAGCAACTAGATAAAGTCTCAGAACCATGAGGTATTTAGTGTCTTTCTATGATGGATTGCAATAAATGTCTGAGAAAGCTCTGGCTTATCTAACAGAGCCTTCAATTTCCAAATTAAATTAATTTTTAAAGATTTACTTTTATTGTTTTTAGTTACATGTCTATGGAATATGAGTGCATAAGAGCGTTAAGCGCCCACAGAAGCCAGAAGCATTGGATCCCATGGAGCTACAAGTGGTTGTGAACAACCTGACATGGATGCTGGGAACCAAGCTTGTGCTATGGGATATTTGTAAACTGTGTGAAGATGTATTGCTCCAATTGGTGTAACAAAAAGCTGAACATCCAATAGCCAGACAGGAGGTATAGGCGGTACTTCCAGATAGAGAGAGAACTCTGGGAATAAGAAAGGTGGAGTTACCAGCCAGGATCGGAGGAAGCAAGATGGGCAGTATAGAAATGAAGTAATGCCATGTGCAGAATATAGATTAATACAAATGGGTTCATTTAAGTTATACGAGCTATTTGGGGACAAGCCTAAGCAAAGGCCAAGCTTTCATAATTAATAAGAAGTCTCTATGTCATTATTTGGGAGCTAGCGGGACAAAGAAAGGCTTGTTACAAGCTTGGGTCCTCTAGAAGAGCATTATGTGCTCTTAACCACTGAGCCCCAATTTCCATAGTTCTACCTGACTTCTGGGTACTCAAAGCACCTCAAATTTCAATTATATGTGACCAAACAACCTTTGAGACATTGCAACATCTAGTGTACACTAAAATACCAAAATAAAAATGAGGAGTATTCAAATTCATTTGAGCCCATAAAAATAACACAAAACTATTCCTCTAGATTAAACAATTCATGATATAAATGGAAATGCAGCTCAGGAAGTGCCCAGCACTAACAAAATTTGGATACCCCCACATTATGTTCTGTTTTTACCCCTCTGTTTAAACCACACTGCTAGGATGCTATTCCATGCAAAGCTTTTCTTTAGTGTTTTATGATCACATTTTCTTTGAAAATGTGAGTTGTAGATATATTCTGTGTGATTGCACAGGACTCATCCTAAAGATTCAGCATTCAAGGATGTTTAGTGAACTAATAGGAACAGAAAATTAATTGATCCATTTTTAACACATTGTTTTCATTACTAATGTATAAAACTATATGAATCACACTTAGAAAAATGATGCTAATTTTTGCATAATTTCTGAAACTTTGCCAACTTTTATTCACTAAGTCATCACACCTTTCTGGCTTCTATGACTAATTAGTGTAAATGAAAGTGCAAACATCTGATCCGGACCAACATAAGCACATATATATATATATATATATATATATATATATATATATATATATCTCCCTCTAAAATCTTGGGAATTCCTACTGCATAATGAAAACACATGGCAGGCTATTTCTCCACAAGATGAATGTGACAAAACCACTACTGTGAGAAAACACTTAGCAGACAGGGTTATCTGTGATCTAGCTGACAGATTTGTATGCTCTGTGTTAAGTATAAAATAAAAACCACTAACAAAGCTTATACATATGGAAAACAAAATAATGCTGCGAACAGAAATGGACTATTTGAGATAACAAGGGGATAGATGGGTATTAACTCTACTTTGTGCCAGAACCAGCATAATATCAACATATCCCCAACCTAAAAGTGAGCATTTGAGTGAGAAGGATGGTGTCAGTGGGAGGAGCAAGACAGCGTCAACCACATTCAGAAGTTTCAAAGGGCATGCATAAATTATGACACCCAAGTGATCCTGAGGATCGGGGTTGCTGGTGAAGTGTCGCACTGCCTCTAGAGAGTGCTCCTGATGCTGGACTCAGTGAATCATCATTGCATATTAATTAGCAAAGGCAATTTATGATGCAGATGATGAAGCATAACCTCAGGTCTCACAGGAGCCTCTTGTGAGCGCCTGGAAGGAGCCCTCTGAACGTGATCTCACTGATTTACATTTTACACAATCTGAACAAGTGTGATCTATTACCATCACCATGAGACCATCTCCTTCTGCTTCAGCCTCTCTCCTGTCCTATAAGCATACATCCCTGCTAACGGGTATGGTAGGTACACAGCGATTTGGGGACCAAGCTGAAATGTATTTAAGAGTTCATTTAATTGGGACTTTGGGCTATGTTTATGTGATTTTTTTTTTTTTTTTTTTTTTTTTTGTAAGAAGGAAAAGTCATTTCTCCAGGTCTAGATAGAGAAAGGCTTCTGGGAATGCAGATATTGCCCACTGCTTGGTGGTCCCTCTCTGTTGTTTCTTAAAGATGTAAGACAAGAGATTGTAAAATAAATGTGGCCTAGAATGACCATCAGGAACAAGTAATGGTGTGAAGAAAGACAGCCTTGAAATATAAGCCCAGAGCCAGAAACTAGTGTAAAAGACTTCCAAATCTTACAAAATGATAGTAAAATAAACTTTATTAATAGTCTTCCAAATTTGATATCACTCATAAATATATACATGGAATTTTGTGACTGAAAGCTGAATTTTTCCAAGCTACTGATAAATTTTAAAAGAAAATAAAAACAAAGTTGAATAATTTTTTCTAGGAGGAAGATTTGAATTACTTTCCTGGTTTCTTGGTAGAATATACTAGGAAAAAAAATCATGGTTGATTTTTTTAACTACCACATGTCATATCAAACATCACCAGATCATGAGACTGCTAACCATTTAGTCTGTTGCTATAATTATGTTAAAGGAGCTATTCCAGATGTTTCTAAATCGTAATAGGTACTTGACCAATCAGGTTTTATCATAAACACAGGTCTAAAGGAAGTTCAAAATAATCTAGAATTATGCTAAATCCCACTCTCTAATGTTCTTAGTAAAACATATATGTGCTTGGTTATGCTCTTAGGTTCACTGTGTCAGCCAGCCAGTTTTCTGCTCTACAGAGGCTGTAAGCACTCAGCAAAACCTCAACGCCTCCAGGGCTAGCACTATATGCCAGCATGCCCGAGCCAAATGTCATTCTGAACTTGTCTGATCTGGCCCAAGTCCAGATGAATTTGGGGCTCTATGCACTATGTTAAATAATTACATTTTGGAGGAAGAATCAAAATCTGCATTAATTAAAATAGCATAAATATAATTTTAAGTGTGGATTACACGCAAATGGGCAAAGAGAACTTAAAAAACACCTACTGCCAATAGACTTGTTCAATCTTTCTTCAGATATTTTATTAAAAATAAAATTAAAAAATAATAATATTGTTTGTTAGATTGGCTTAGGATGCTGGCTTGAAATCCATTCTTCTGCCTTGGCTAGAGGTGGTGAGACCCACAGAATTAACAAGACTTTAGGGTCAAGGGGTGAGGAGGAGGAGCTGATGACTATTTTTAGGACCTGTGAACACTGTTCCATTTTAGAACAGTGTTAGCTTCTCAGTTGGAAATGTCACAGACCAAGCCCATAACCACATTTCATTGTCCATAATTACATATTCCACTATTCACTTCATGGCATTAAAAAAGTAATAGATGAGCCTATCTTTGTGTGTGCAAGCACACATGGATACTACAAATAGAATCCTCCAAGATTTTATTTTCCATAGGACATGTTTCTGACACTGACTCAAGTTTTCTTCTAAGCAAACTGTACCGCCCTCTTTAACGTTCATAGGCTTTTAGCCTGTTGCTTGCTTCACAACAGTAGAGCAGCTGGGATTCACTGCTGATGCGTCCTGGAAGCCTTCACCCAACAACTTGTATCTTTAGTAGAAAGAATGTAATTGGGGGTATGGGTGCAAAGGACAGCAGTAATGGCTGGGAGACAAAAGTAGGAACAGTTTCCATTCAGAATAGGATAAGACTCTTGGGGAAATGATAAAAAGTTTTTCTTCTTTCTATAGCTTGTCCATCGCCTTTCATCATCTGTTTTCTCCTTCTGTGCTCAACATCATCTGTTTTCTCCTTTTCCCTCTTTCTACACCTTGCCTAAGATTTGAAAGAGTTTGAAGCATCCACGAGCAACGTTTGAGACACTAGACCATTAAGCCACCATGTGGAAGATACGCTGGAGAAAAGAACAAAAGGCAGAGATGAAACTAAGGGTAAGGAACTGGGAGTGTGTTATTTTACAAGCCCAAGTATAGCAATGATCCCTTAAAGTGTGACCTTTTCAGGGAAACCCAAAGGACGTGAGAGTCTAAGTCCTGAAGACACCTGAAGGTGAGAATGAGGGAATGGCACACACAATAGTCCTAAGAAAGAAGAGTTCTTGGTATGACTACAGAAAAAGACAGCAATGACTTAGAGAGAGATAAACATGGTGGAGAAAGCAAAAAGGCAAGGGGTCAGATCACAGCATGCCTGATTTTAAGTCTGTACGGCCACTTACTTTTAGACCCATGGGAGTCTTTTGGGACGTCTGTGAATATAGAGACAGAAAGCACAGTTACATGCAGGAAGTTCAGACATTCAGGAAGTGCAGTCCAGGAGAGAAACAAGAGAGCCTGAGGCTAGATGGTAAGGGAAACAGGTGAATTCTGGATATATTCTGAACATAGAGCTGCAAAGATTTTTCTGGTGTGTTGAATATAAGAGATATAATTAAGCCAGGTGGTGGTGGTACACGCCTTTAATCCCAGCACTTGGGAGGCAGAGGCAGGTGGATCTCAGTGAGTTGAAGGCCAGCCTGGACTACAAAGTGAGTTCTAGGACAGCCAGGACTGTTACACAGAGAAACCCTGTCTCAAAAAAAAAAAAAAAAAAAAAAAAAAAGATAGATAGATAGATAGAGACATAATTAAGCCATGAAAGAGTTGAGAGTGACTCCTGAGATCCTGTCCTTAGAAATAGACCTGGATTCTTTAGCAGGCAGCCAGAGGAGCAGCATTTGGCAGGTTTGTGGGCAGGATTTAGTGAGTCTGCAATGTGTGATGCTTTGAAACTTCCTGGACATTCTAGAAGAAATATCAAATAGGTTAGTATATACAGTCATTTGGAATTCTTGAAGGAGGTTCAGGTTAGAGATAGAATTTGAGACTTGAGTACATAGGAAAATGATGCAGCTTACACTTCCCAGGACCCATGTTCTATACTGCAGAAAGAAGGTGGTTCAACTGTCCACACTAACCCATTCCAGAGCACAGATCTCCTATGGACACAGGCATTACTCTAGAAAATACATGCTTCCATATATGCATACTCACCTTTCCCATTCACAGGACTAGCCTAATGTACAACTGCAGCACACACTTGGGAGCACACTAAGAATGTAGCCTTGCAGTCTAGTGTTGGCTCTCTAGGAGCAGCTAGCAAGTCAGCTAAGTCAGCTACCTCCACCTACCTCATCAGACCAGCAGAAACGGGCAGTGGAACAGGGAATTCATCTCAACTTTTTTGTTATTGTTGTTGTTTTCAAGACAGGGTTTCTCAGTGTAGTCTTGGCTGTCCTAGAACTTACTCTATAGACCAGGCTGGCCTCGAACTCACAGAGATCATCCTGCTTCTGCCTCCTCAGCTCTGGGATTAAAGGCATATGCCTCCACCACCCAGCTCATCTCAACTTTATGGTCGTGTTCCAATTCAGCTACAGAGTATTTCCCCTAAAAAGAGCAAAAGCCAAAAAGGTAGATTTATTTACTTGTCTCCTCACATTCACCCAGGTTTTATAGAAATGAGTGCTAACTAGGAGCTCTCCTTAACCATGTGCGAAGCGCCAGACAAAGAACACTATGATGCCCCCTTCTTGGGAATCAGGACTATAGCAATCCTAGGTGTGTCAGGCTCTCCATAGGAGGACTCCTGTGCCTCTTGTCTCTACTTATTTCTATAGGATGTCATAGTGCTCATGAAAGGTCAACTCTTATAAATTCTAATTAAGTACTTTCACTTGTTTTATTCTACTTGTGTATTTCTAGTGCTTTTCTGAACTAAGTATTCATTTAGTCTCCACTGGTCTCTTTGTTAATCAAGGCTTTAAGCGGTCTTGATGAAAAGAATGTTCTCTGATGCATGCCCTATTTTCCATGCAGTAGAATTAGACACTGTAGCTATATTTTGCCTAAATTCAGTAATCCACTAGGGTTAGGAATTGGAAAAGTCTGTCCTGGTAGAGACAAGTGATTTAAGTACTTACATTTTCTATTTGTTAACTGTTCTGTTGGTTTTACATGGATATTTGTTGCACCGAGGAGCTTGCCTAAGATGATTCACTCTATCATGAAGCATAACAGAAATGAAGAAATCCATGTTCTGCCTCAACTTTACTTTGAACACGAGTTCTGACCCTGCTGTGCTCTCTCAGAAACACTATTGCCACTTGCTACTGGGCACCACAGAGAATTTAATGAAACCTGAGCAATGTGTAGATGGCTTATTGATGGTCACCATAGGGACTGACTATTTCCCAGTGAGGTGAAGACAACTCTCAATTACCTACGGGCTCTTGATTCACACCAGTTTATCCAGTAGCATCTAAATCCCCAGTCCAGCTCTTCTCATGAAGAAAAAGAAAGCCCTTTAGAGCCAAGGAAATCTGAGATAAGACTAATTTGTATTAGACAGGGGAAAGAAAAGAAGTAATTAGTCATAAAATAGAGTGAAATAAGTATTTATGAACAAACTCAATCATTCTGTTAGCATTTAGTTCCCAGAACATCTGATATATTCATATTCATATCAAAATAGTATGAAGTTTGAAAATAGTGTTTTCTGCATAGCCTACTCTTATTAGCCATAATTTAACCAAGTCTTAAACAGAAGAATCAGGAGAACATGGCAAATAATTGCACAGCTACAGGAGGCTCCCCATTGACCTAACAAATTTCTTAACAACTGGACTCTTGGCAAGTGTGATTTTTACCACCAGAGTTAAAGTAAACTCATGTCTTTCCTTAATTTGAAACCACTCCAAAGCCCTGTTACACATCATGTGGCAGATGTTCACTAAATGCTTATTGGATGGATAGATGAACAGATGGAATGTGGGTTTCATTAGCTCTTTGTAGTTGTCCATCTGGACACTGGATACCAAAAAGGTGTTGAAAAAGAAGAGCCAGAACATGGCATGGGCTGGACTTCTGGGCAACTGACAGCCTCAGTATGTAGGCAGGGAGCATGTGAGGGATGCTATTAAAACTTGTGTATCTAACACATTTGACCATGAATAATTAGCTACATTTATGCTCTCCAACTCATTCCATCAGAAAGAAAAAAGAAGCTATTTAAGGCACAGCCATACCATATAAATCTTTGTACTTTCCAATGTCTAACGCCATACCTTGCACATACTGGATGCTCATTCAGTATATGTTAGACAATTTGTACTAACACAAATCACAAATTCTGGGAATACATTCAAAGAGTTCCTACTGAGATGCAATGCATTTTAAATTTCAGACTGGTTCAGGAGCTAAATCTTAACATATGGATTTGGCTAACTGAGACCTGAATGCTCTAAAGGGCAGCAGGCCTGCCCATGCCGACATCACCCCTGCTGCAGTGCCCATCCAAGTGCAATGGCAGTGAGCATAGAACATCAGTATAAGGAAGGAGAAGAATACAGCCCCAGTGCTATGAGCACTTCTCTGGCCTGTTTCTCTCTGCAAGGCTTAGTCATGGTTCTAACTCAAGAGTGGTATTTTACATAGCACCGGGGTTTCCAACATGCTTCTTTCACATTCCTTTGAATGAAGGAAGCCTCATTAAACCCCACATAAGAGTCAGGAGACTGAATTGCCAAGAAGCTTTCTAAACTCCTCAAGCTCACCTAGGACACAAACCCAAGGTCATGATGATCGAGTTACATTTATTACTAATCCAAGTTGGTTCTATGTCTTAAAAGGAAAAATAAAGTAAAAACAAAAAAATGTGTACATGATTATTTTGAAAAATAAAGTGCTTAAAATTTTTTAGTTTTCCATCCAAGTACAAGATGTACTGGGGTAAAAGTACACAGAAATTTTGAGAGCAGCCAACCAATGACTAGTCCAATCTGAGAACAATACCACAAGAGGGAGCCTTCTACAGTACTGCCCAGAGGACCAGGAACCAGAGGCTGGACAGCCCAGAGACCTAGGATAGAACCAAACATGACTGGCAAAAAAAAAAAAAAAAAAAAAGTCAATGTAAGTCAATGTAATGATACCTAATGATATTCTTCTATATTCATAGATTGGTGCCTGGCCTAATTGTCCTCAGAGTGGAAACTGATGGAAACAGATGCAGAGACCCACAGCCAAACATTAGGAGGAACTTGGAGAATCTTGCAGAAGAATGGGAGTATTGTAGGAGCCAGAAGGAGCCAGAAGGAGCCAGAAGGGTCAAGGACACCACAAGAAAACATGCAGAATCAACTCATCTGGGCTCATAGGAGCTCCCAGAGCCAGAACTGACAACCAGGGAGCCCACATGGGGCTGACCTAGGCCCTCTGCATATATGTTATAGTTGTATACCTTAGTCTTCTTGTAGGACTCCTAACAGTGGGAGCAGGGGCTATCCCTAAGGCTTTGACTGGCTTTTGGGAACCTGTTCCTCATACTGGGTTGCCTTGCCCAGCCTTAATAAAAGCAGGGAGAGGGGTTGCTTATTTCTACTGCAATTTGATATGCCATGCTTTGTTGGTACTCATGGGAGGCCTGAAGTATCTGAACAGAAACAGAGGAAGAGTGGATTGGGGGGAGGGGCAGAGAAGACATCAGTGGGGAGAGAATAGGAGAACAGGAGGGAGGAGAAACTGCCAGTCGGGATGTAAAAATAATAATAATAAAAAATAATTTAAAACGTTGTTTTTGTAAAGGCAAGATATATGAGTTAGAGGAAAGGTTCACTGCCCTAGAACAACAGAGACAATCTGGGCCAGCTAAGGCAGCCAACAAACAGAATTACTATAAATGTTTAAAAGACAGCACTCTTTTAAATGTCCACATTTTTAAATTTTATTTATTTTTTATTTATTTATCCTAAATAAATGAACTTAATAAGTCAATAATTATTTAAACATGCATGCAACATATGTGTGTTTCACAGCTACTAAGGTTCATGTCATTGCCAGGCCACCTCACCCCCAAATGACACATCTTGCCTGCCATACCTCATGAAAGTCACCAGCACAGCACAATTGCTAACACAGCCTTGTCCTCTCATTAGGCTGGAATATGAAGCCACATCACATGTTACTTCTGCTGGCAGATAAACTACCTAGACCTTAGAGAAGTTAAGGAACCTGCGAGCCAGGGACCGTCTACCACACAAGGCCAGTGGCCTGAATTTGATCCCAGAAAGCTGTCCTCTGACCTCTACCTGTGCGGTATGGTACAGATATACATGATGATAACAAAAAATGGGGGGGGGGGACTTTTCAAAATAACCTGGATAAAGTTCTCATTTTTTTAAAGTACAAATGTGAATAAACTATTTCCACTAAAGTTTTATTTCAAACATAACCTCTCACATTATAGACACTCACAAACATCTTCCTGAAAAGGACATTAGTCAAAGGAAAAAGTCTGTTGCTTGTCTATCAGACTCTAACTTTCTCATTACCTCATGCTGACTCTAATTCTAGCTGAAATACTTAGGAAAAGCAAGCAAATAAAAAAAAAATGCACACAACACTGGTCATCTTCTGTCTGTCCCTTGCCCGCTCTTCCCTATCTTTTTGGTCTCACACTACACAGACCAAAAGACATAAATTAACTTTCCACACACGTATTGCTCCAGCATCCTTCAGTCTTCTTGCACTTTGACCCCTAGTTCTCTTCTTTCATGTCGACTTCTGCTTTCCTGTTCTAAATGAGAGTTTGGTTGCAGCTATTATTTTCAACAAATCCCTCAATTCAATACGACAACACTTAGTGAGTTTGCAATCCCATTCAAAGGAGCCAGGCCTTCCTGTGTTTAATGGAGATAGTTCCACTTTCGGAATAACCTCCGAGATGAGTAATTACAAATGTGGCATTTCTTCAGATTCCAAATAAACAGACTATTATGTCTTAGAGGGCAAAACAGTGACACTATTTTAAGTCAGCAGAAGCAAGACTTCTGTTAAAGGATGAGTTTCCAGTCCTTAGAAAACAAGTGTAAGGCACTTCTAGGGAGGTAACAATTCGAGCCAAGCAAGCCAGGTCCGAAGAGTCCAAAGTAATTCTGGATTCAAGCAGAAATCTAGGCATATGCCCACGCCAAGCAAGTGCTCAGAGAATTAATTGAAGGCTAGAACTTCGTTGACACTCAAGAACCAGAAGAGGACAGGAGAATTAATGAATCCCACATTTACATATCAGAGGTCTGGAGGTTCTCCTTGGGTGTTGGAGTCCATCTGGGTTTCCTGGTGACTTTATCCAGCAGGTCTGTATAAAGAGGATGACTGGACCATGGACCTGAGTATCAGGTGTTTGGAAGGATCTACACTTGGCTGTATTGAGCAAGGGGGAGGTCTTTTGCTCCACCCCCTGGCATTGTGATAAAAAGCCCCTTGGAATAAAGTTCAAAGCTGGTGCATTCAGACTCAGGCCCTCCCAAAGATATCCTGTGTTTTCTGTCTTTCCTCTCATCATCTAGGTATCTCTTTCTAGCTAATATTTCTCATTTCTCCCTACTCAAGAGTACCCTGGGTTGTAAAAGTGGTGGCTGATCCTGCACACTTGGGCACATTGCTTATCCTACTCTCAGTGTGACCACAGAGTGAATAGGCCTGTGTCCCAACAAGAGCCAGTCTTCTCCTCTCTGCCTGTATCTCCTCCATTGCCCACAGCCACACTTCTGTTGCACCTTTACCACCTCCTCTCCTAATGTGGCCTGCTGAACTCTGTACTCAACCTTCTACATTCTCCTACTCCCTCCTTAGAGACTGATTAATTCTTCCAATGCCATGCTATTAGTACAGGGAGACACACCACGGAAGATCTCTGATTAAGTCCTACTATGGCTATAACAAGTACACATGCAAACCTGTTACATTCATTGAATAAAACATCTCTTGCTTCTGATCTCACTATTTCTGTTGATGGAAAGGAAATCAGTATCTTTGTGCTACCTCCAATCTCTTTCCCTTCTCTTCCCAATGATGAGGCATCTACAGCACTTTTGATAACTTCCCTTCATGGCAGTTTAGATAACAAGTTTCCTGGTTCAAATCTTTGTGATTTCTCATTTGTATCATTACAATTGTTCTCTAACTCATCTCCTGTCTCCAATATCCCTTCTCTCTAATGCATACCCAAACACACTCTTGATTAAGCTTCTTAAATGTTTTTTGTTATTGACTTTCTCCATTTAAGAGAGTACCACAAAAAAAAAAAAAAAGGAGTACCACATCCTCAGTCCCCATAATGGGGATTCTAAGGTCCCCATAATGTTCGCAATGTCACACTCTTCCCAGATATTTCTCCAGGGACTTCCTTCCCCTTCCCTTGTGTCTGCCACATAAAATGGCATTCACCTCTGCTCTTCCTGTTTTCCTCCTATACCTTTACTCTTCATTGTACTCTTAGGACTCGATATCCATACCAACCTTCCACCATTACACTATAATTTGGGCTCACCTCACATTATGAATATCTTCTTCATGAAGCCTTCCCTACTGTAACTTACCTTACCACCATTTCCCCTCTGGATAAATTGTATGACATTCTAATATCCCTTAAGCCAAAGACCGAGTCTTATGTTTACACTCCTAAAGTCCATACCATAGCATCGTGAATACTAAATGACCTGCACTCAATCACAGAGTGAGCCACTTCAGTTGTTCTGAGTTAATGAGATGGCCTGGCACTACTACATAGAATTCAGCCAAGTTCACCTCCATAAGCACGTTTTCTCTGTTCCTGCCAAACATTTTGACAAGTTGAATCTGTTTGAGATTATTTCTAGTTATTTTTAAAAACTTCAAGCATAAAATGAAATATAAACTATATTCATCCAGCATTACTAACAAGTGGTGGCTGATTTTATTCTAAGTCTTCTGATGAGTTTGTACTCTTTTCACAAATTCTGAAGTTACAGTGAATTTACCTAAGTAAGTCCTTCAAACAGGATAGGCATTGAATCAAGAAGGTTTTCTTTATCTGGCTGAAATCAGACCCAGATAAATAATACCTAAGTCAACTGTGTATCTCCTACACAAGGAGTAAAAGGGCCTGTTACTTTGAATTTTACATCAAAGACCAAATCTCCTAAAATAAATCTGATTTTATACTACAAATGAATTCTAATAGGTAAAATTCATTCTCAAGGAGAATGAACTATTTTATTTTAGTCAACTACATTATAATTGAATTTTCTTCAGGCAATTCACAGATAGGGTGACTGACATGTTTTAAACTGATAACGCTAATCAATAGGCCACCAAGGACACATTGTGCTCATTTAATAAACTAATAATGAACAGGATCCTGACATCTGAAAGATATTCTCATTAATTAATTCTCACATACAGATACCTATAAGATACCCTTGACAGCTTAAAACAATTACATAGTCATTTTTACCCAGCAGTTGGACCTGAGTTCCCATAAAAATATTATAACAGAAAATGCATAGTTAATTCAATATGAAGCCTTTACTACTATATGTGGTGATATTTTATTTGTGTTTGATAAATAAAGCTTGCCTTGCCGGGAGGTGGTGGCGCACGCCTTTAATCCCAGCACTTGGGAGGCAGAGCCAGGCGGATCTCTGTGAGTTCGAGGCCAGCCTGGGCTACCAAGTGAGCTCCAGGAAAGGGGCAAAGCTACACAGAGAAACCCTGTCTCGAAAAACCAAAAATAAATAAATAAATAAATAAATAAATAAATAAATAAATAAATAAAGCTTGCCTGGAGATCAGGGGTAAAAGGCCAGCTATTTTAATTAAACAAAGTCAGGCAGCACATGCCCTTACTCAAATCACTTAGCAGGCAGGGTCTCTGTGTGTTCAAGGCCATATTAGGGAACAGAGCCAAGCATGGTGACACACGCATTTAATCCCAGTACCAACCATAGAAACCTGGAGGTCTATACGGACAAACAGTGACAAGGAAGTGAGGTAGCTGGGCTAAGAGCCAATGAGAGGGCAGAAAAGCAAGGCATATAAAGGGGTGGGTAGACAGGAAGTAGCTCACATATGGAAGCTGCAGAGTTGGTGAGGTAAGGTTGGCTGCTGGCTTTACCTATCTCCCTGATCTCTAAGGCTTTCACCCCTATATTTGGCTCCAAGTTTTTTATTTAGTAAGACCATTTAGAAATTCATCTACAACTATAGGTTAACTGCTATATTTTAGGCTGTAACCATGGTCTAGTTGAATTCTGACCTTTCTCAACCAACTAGATTTAATAAAAAGCCTATCATACCTGTCAGGGTTGTATACAGGAAATCCTTAAAGATTCTGAATTATAAGACACACAAATTTTCAATTATTCCTATAACCTGTTCACTGCTTCAAATGACTCTTTATAATTTTTAGTTCTCTAGTTTGTATTATGTATTTGTACTCATATGTGTTTATATGCATACATGCTTTTGTGTATGAGTTCATGAGTGTTTGAAAGTGGAGGCTAGAAGATAGCCTTATTTTTATCCCTCAGGAGCCCTTTTCTCCACTTATGGGACAGACTTTTTCACTGACCTGGTGCTCACCAATTAGGCTAGGCCAGGCTGGCCATGAGAGCCTAAGACCTGCCTGTCTGCCTCTCTGCACATGCCCCCATGCTCAGCATTTTCATATGGGTTCCCATAACAGAACTCAGGTCCTAATGCTACATAGGTGCAGCCCTTGAAATTTCTCTAAGAATGAAATCTCCTTCCCTGTTACTACACATTACTGTATATTCTACTCACTCTTGAATCCTTGTTTTCTCTTTATCCCCACATTCCTTACTCTATGCCTATCATTGTGTCCAACATTATGTCTCTGCCTAAAATGAAGCCATGAGCAATGACTTTAATATCTCACACAATTCCACTATTTTTTCCTCCTTCCTAGCATAACAACCATGTCCTTCCTGTCCCCCCAAATGAACCAAAAACATGGTCTTACTCTCCATCATCTTCAATGTCTATGGCACTGCAATGTCCTTACACAGTTGACATTCATCCATGTACCATCATTTGCCTCATCTTCTGTCTCTTCTGATGCCGCTATTGCTCCTGGGATTGACATGGAAGTGTTTCTATATGTAAAGTTTGTATCATTGCTTCTCTTTACCTCGCACATCCATATTTATACCACCCCACAATGCATTCTACAGCCCTACTCCTCTGGAAAGATCTAGTCCTAAACTTCCAACAGCCTGTGCTTTCAATGCTGTGAACAAAATGAAACTAAACCTTTTTTCCTTCCTCTCTCCCCCAGAGCCTTCATAATCAGGTGCCAAAAGCTATCTCTCTTTTAAAACTCCTTCTTACTCATTTCTTTTCAACCACTAAATAATTGAGACAAAATTTGCATAGTTATTGACATGTGTTACTTCTACATATCCATAACAATTACATTAATTAATGTTATTATAGTCACACACAGAAAACACTACCCAGTACATTACATGTAAGTAGTCATGGGATCAGCATGGCCAATGAAATGGGTTATGAACCAACATGGTAAGTTACTTTTCTCTATTGCTTAGTAAGTAAGCAATAGAGAAAAACATAGGAGTGAGAACTCTGTGTTCTCTTCTCACATTGCAGTGATCACAATACTTTGGAAACGGATACATCCCTAAATTATTTTTCACTAAATTCCAATAAAAAACAGAATATCCACACCAAGCCACATCATTCATTTAGTGAAAGGAAAAAAAAATAATCCATTTTGTTGGTTCCTAGAATTTAGGTTGTGTTTTTCCCATATATCCTAATCTGCTTTCTCTCTCACTTCTTCAAAATATCCTATTAGATAAGATGTTCTTCTCCATGGTTTCTCTGTCCAAATGATATTACTCTTCGATCATCTTATCAGTTCTCCAAAGAAGCTGCCACAGATGCTTTAACTAGATTCAATACTCTATTTTTAATGCTCTCATAACACCATATATCTATTTTTAGTATATGTGTCACTGTTGTTGATACTTTGATTTTTAAACCCATCTCTTCTACTGGCCTGCAATATGCTGCATGCATAATCAGAGACACCATTCTTGTTTTAGTTCACCATTGAACACCCTGCCCAGTTTCACAAAGTAACAAGCTGAAAAACATTTATTTTGGGACTTTTTCAAGACAGGGTTTCTCTTTGTAGCCCTGGCTGTCCTGGAACTTGCTCTGTAGACGAGGCTGGCCTCAAAGAGATCCACCTGCCTCTGGCTCCCGAGTGCTAGGATTAAAGGTATGTGCCATCAACTTCCAGTTGGAAAAAAAATTTTTTAATTGAGCTAATGTTTGTATTTGCATTATCTAATAATAGGAATGAATATGATATCCTCGTACATAATAGATACCCATTTAAATGCCTTTTCTATTCAATTTGTTTCATGGCATAGTACACTTACCCTTAATGCCACGGCTATCCTCCCATTCCCAAGTATAATGAGACAGCACAAATGAAATCTATATAGGAGAATCACAAAGAAAACTGCAGAGATCCTGCTAAGACAGTGGTTCTCATCCTGTGGGTCACCACCCCTTTGGGGAACAAATGACCCCTTCATAGGGGTTGTATATCAGATATCCTGCATGGTAGATATTAAATTGATTCGTAACAATAGCAAAATTATGCTTATGAAGTAGCAATGAAATGACTTTATGGTTACAGGTCACCACATGAGGAACTGTATTAAAGGGTCCAAACATCAGGAAGGTTGAGAAGCACTGCTTTAAGAGCTTGTTAAGAAGGTTTATTTGAGAAAACAGGACTGAGGTATTAATCCTCTCTTATCCATAAAATTTGATAACTTCTGCCTACTAAAAGGGAAAGTATACATATACTATACATTGAGCTACACATGTGTATATATGTATATATCCATGCATGACCCACTGGCCAGGCTGATCATGTGACTACATCTACATGCAAAGTACTGGATGGTACTATTTTCTGCAAAGCTATGGTAACAGTCATTGAAGAGATGGCTATTGATTTGTACTCATACCCTCATGTTCTCCTCAGGTGAAGGGAATAAAAGATACATAGATAAATGCCCATTCAGTTAATAACTAAATATGCTAATCTACAACTGAAAAATCATCAAAGCCCACATCTGCTTAAATTGGCACAAAACCAATCACAACCTGTCCTTCTGCAACATGACTTTGGCACAAAATCTATATTCTGAAGAGTAAATTAAGTTTCATTAATCCTCCATCTTTCCAATACAGACTTAGAAATCACTCTTAATACCTTTCTTTTGCAGTCTTTATCCATCAACAACACTTGTCAATTTTTGCCCTTTCAAATCTACCCACTTCTTTACACTACTGCCTTTGACTCCAGTCTCATCCTGTATAGAAACCTCTTTCCATCCTATTCTGCTCTTTTAGTTCATCAAATCCTCCCTCCTGCCAAGAAATGTCTCACCTGGAAACTCTCCCTTCAATCCTTATCTTAATTATCTGTCCTATTCATCCTTCAGATCTCAACTCTGACCACCATACAAAATAAAAATCTCTAGACTGACTTGCCTCATTAAAAAGATACAACCAGCTTGTCCTTTGATAAAAGTTAAGAACTCAAGGAGAACAAAGAGACATTCTGGGTACTGGTGAGGTTCTGTTTCTTAACATTGTGTCAACCATATGAGCATCCACTGTGAAGATACATGGAACTACTCATCTATAATATGTTTGCTTCCTTCCTATATATTTTACTTTAATAAGTTCTTTAAAAAATTGTACACAATGGCCATATATATTCCCCTTTTATGTATTACATATTTCAAAGCTGAAATTTTTGTATCATTTGATTAATGCTTACTACGCCCCCACTCAACTCTTAAGTGCCACAGGAGTAAGCTGTGTAGACAAGTACTTAATATTTAATGACTAAACCAGAGAAACTATAATGGGATGGACTCCATTGAGAAATACAAAACTAGGTCTAAGCAAATGGCACAGCTACCTTCTGTCCTGCTGTAGACCTTCTACTTGCTCAGGGCCCCTTTCACTTTCTAGGGTTTGTTCTGGCACAATACATTAGAAGATTTTTTTACACTGGAAAGGCAATCCAGTGATGGTCAGGAAGGCTGAGAGAGAAAAGAAAAGGGCCAAAGCTCCACAACAACAAGACTGAAGACAGTAAGAGGAGACACAGCAGGTGCAGAGGGGTCAGTGAAAACAGGAGCCTGCAGACTCCAGCCAGCAGCCAGGGCAGCCAGGGCAGCTAACCCTGAGCACTGGGAAATGTAACAAACAAGAGTAGTAGACAAGGGCTGCTTCTTAGGATAACATTGATGGGTTTTCCTCTGGATAGGGTGGCTTTACCATTTCACTGGTATTGAACTCTGTTAATTATGTCTATATTAGCTAGTCATGATCATTTGTTTCCATATGAATTTTAGGATAGTTTTTCTTAGTTCTGTATAGAATATAATTTGAAAGTTGATGGGGATTATATTGACTGTATTAACGTTGTATTGAATATGTAGATTACTTTCAATAACATAGCCATTTTCATAATATTAAGTCTGCCAAGCCACAAGTATGGAAGATCTTCTAATCTCCTAGTGTCTTCTTCAGCTTGTTCCTTTGGCATCTTCAAGTTTTCATTATAAGGTATTTTACCTCCTTGGTTAGGTTTATTCTTTGGTATTTTGTATGTGTGTCCATATGCATGTGCACTTATGCACATTACATGTGTGCATATGGATGTGAGGGCCACCTTGGATGTCATACCACTAGAACTATTTACTTTATTTCTCCAGCAATGTCTCTCAATTAGACCTGGGACTCTCCAAAGAGGCCAGGCCATTTGGCCGACAAGCCCTAGGAACTCTGTCTATGTACCTCACTAATACTGGGATTACAAGAGCACTTCAGAGCCCAGGTCTTTTCATAAGTGCAAAACATCAGACTCAAGTCCTTGTTCATGCATACATAACAAGCATTTGTGACAGAGTGGTCTCCTGGGCCCTACTTACTTGGGGTTTGTTTCATTTTTACTGTCTCTCTGTTCTCTATTCTTTGGTCCCTGAACAAACTGTTGGTTCCCAGGCACCTCATCTCTGCTTCATGACACCAAATGAAATAAAGCCATCTCCTTAGGAAGAGGGTCTCTTAGGAGACTAACAAAATTATAAATAACACTTCTCATCTCCTTCCTGTCTCCTTTCTTCCCAAAACCATCCAGCTGCCTTCTGCATGTTGTTGGGGGGGGGGGGGGTTCCTCATTCCTTTCTTTTCCCCTTATCAAGTTTTTATCATCTCATTCTTGAAACAGCAGTGTTGTATGATATTTTGTTTATGTTCTGACAAAGCTTGCTTGGAGATCAGAGGGAGGAACTAGTCACTTGTTAATCATAGAGGCCAGGCAGTGGTGGCACACACCTTTAATCCCAGCACTTGGGAAGAGGAAGCAGGAAGATCAGGAGTTCAAGGCCACTCTGGGCTACTCAAAATTGAACCAGTCTAAAAGAAAAACAGAGAGGGACTGTGGTGGCTCACAACTTTGACCCCATCACCTGGGAGGCTCCCTATTTCAATCCCAGCACTAGGGAGGTGGAGACAGGAATATAAAGCGGGTGGAGACAGGGCCTTGTCCATTCAGTCTGAGGATTCATGGAGACAGGATTGCCCCCTATTTGGTCTGAGAGTTCGTCGAGGTGAGAAGTCTCTGGTGCTGCTGCTCTGCTTCTCTGACCTTTCGGCTTTCACCCTTGATATCTGACTCCCGGGTCTTTATTAAGATTAATTATATTCATGATTCACAGCAGTGCCCCAACTTTCTCAATGATGTCTAAACAGGAAGTTTACTCTATTTTCTGACTCCTGAGAATATTTTTCATGGGCTTAGGCTTGGTTTTAAAACACCACCGCTGTATTTGTGCCAGTTACAGAACAGAGTACAGAAATATTTCCATTGCTCATTACAAGAGCATTCTAGCTTTAAAAATGCAATACACTGAGTGAACATCCCAAAAAACTTGAAGTACCAAGCTCTTGAATGGTTATTTCCAAGCAATTCCTTGGTCCAAGTAGGCCCCTCCCACCATCTTCTTCCTCAGGCCTTGCAGAGAAGCAAAACCAATGAACAGACAAATCTCACCTACACAGCCCACCTGTCCTTCACATGCTGGCACAAGTGAAGGCATTTACTGCTTCAGAGTCCTCAAAAGGAACAATGCGACAAAGCCATGTAAATATAGCCACAGCAGGAGCTGGCAATGTTACAGCAAATTAAATTTTAATGAGACAAAGAAAATGCTGAACCTTCAGGAAGTTTATCAGAGAAAGGAGCAGCCAAAGGACATAATGCCCCAGGGCCCAGGTGTAGACAGAGAAACAGCTACATGCCATGCCCATTCAGGGTCAAGGTTTCCAAAACACACAAGACATACAAATGTGGGAAGACCTTCCCTCTAGGGGAAAAAAATGCTAGTCTTTAC
Organism: Peromyscus eremicus; assembly: GCF_949786415.1. Lineage (NCBI taxonomy): Eukaryota > Metazoa > Chordata > Mammalia > Rodentia > Cricetidae > Peromyscus > Peromyscus eremicus. Next base: position 3,113,610 of record NC_081426.1, on the reverse strand, counting down.
TTAAAAGGCAAAGTAAACAGATGTAAGATTCTTCTTGAAGCCTGGAGTCACATAATGTGCAAAAAGGTCATGTTTCTATATCAAGAAAAGATGCTGTACACACAAAGCTTACTGGCCTAAATACAGCTGCTGACCAAGACACACTGACCTCAAAGTCACCGCAATGTGTGTTCTGAGGTTGTCCTTCAGGAATAGATTCACAAACAGGCTTTCTAAGACTTTTTTCACACACTTTTCCAGGTTCAGTCTGGTCTCCAGGCCTGGAAACCAGAAGACTCTGTCAATCTGTCTCACGGACCCAGGCAACATATATAGTCCATGGGAAGAAATGGAAGCAAGAGAGAAAAGATAGGTTCACTTCCCAGGAAGTTGTGTGTTAGACTTGGGTACAACCTTCTAGCCTAAGGCAAAGCCTTATGTGAGGACCATTTCCTCCCCCAAAATCTCTGATCTGTGTGGATAGCAGCAATAGAGCCTTCCAGCCTCTGGCTCCCCTCTAGGGTTGATAACCAGGAAGTAACTTAAGGAAAGTGATAGGGGTGAGGGTAAGATCATGGTACAAATCATCTTCTTGGGCTTGGCCATGTTCATTATAACTAAAGGTCACAAACATTGCTTTTCCTTTTGCTAAGAGTCCAATCTGACATTGCCATAATCTATCCAGGCCCACTCCCATATGCTCTTCAAAGCAATTATAATAGCTCAGAATATGGGTTACAGAATCAGACTACCTGATCAGAATTCTGACCTTGCCAGTCAGTATCTTATGACTGCACGAATGACCTGCCTTCTTCAAGCTTCTGCAATATGGAGGTTCTTGGAAATACAGTTCAGAGTATTTTTACAGCAATTAAATCATGAATACAGCAATTGACTCAGTTCCTGCTATATAAAAGTGCTCAGGATGAAGAGGAATGGCCTAGAAGACCATACTGGTTCAGTGAGTAGTCCTCATGTGAGTACAGTGTTCCCACCTGATGAGGACAGCAGCACTGTCACAAAGTAGAAGTCGTTGGAACAGAGAGCCAAGCAAGAGCCGGCCAAGGCCAGCCAAGGCCAGCCAGGGCCCGCCAGGGCCAGCCAGGGCCAGCTAGGCTCAGGACATGGCTTCCCTTTACATCCATCATGTTTTTGTGCCAGCTGGTAAGATGTCCTCCCCCCACAACCAATATTTCTGTAGAATATTCAGAAGCAGCAGCATTTATCATGATGACATATCCTAACTTGCAGAAATTGAGACATCTAGAAACAGCCATCTGAGTAATATCACTTATATACCTTGTCACTTTCTGAAATGATCCAGTGAGAGAAAAAAGTGAAGTTGCTGTGGCACTCTGCACAGCTGGTGAAGCATGCATCTCCCTGTGCCTCATTAGGCAGGAGCATTTCTGCAGGAACCTTTCTCTTCCTCCTGTGAACAGCTTAGCCTCCTCTAAATAGCTTCGAGAAGCAGCAAACAGGAAGGCCAAGACTAACATCCCCACTCCCTGCTTGTTTGTCCCACAGTGCTTCCCTTCTTTTCAGTCATCTAAATGAGAAAACAAACATAGCTGCATTTTACAGAAGAATAGTAGGAAAAATGTATCTTCTACCGTGAGTGTCCCCCATGTTCCCTATGGTATACTCATCTATGTTTACATCTTTTAATGGTCTTTATATGTTCTGCTATGGTTAGTTATCAATGAGTTAATGAACATTCATAAAATGTTTTTGGATGTTATAATAATAAAACTCTTCTGAGTCCTTTGCACAGACTTGAATTATAAAGATGACTGGAGAAAATGGCTTCTCTCAAAATAAACATATTTTCCCAGCATGAAGTCAGAAACAAAGGATTCTTAGATCATCAACCGTCCATACAACAAAACAAAATTATACCTACAAGTAAATACCTAGCTAAAATTTTTTCCAGTAGAAGTTTCTAAATACCCAGTGACAGCTAGATCAAACTTAAGCTGATTATTCTACCATGTTGTATTTTTTGACTCTAATAAGTTGTATTTCTTTTAATTTTCAAAATATTATATCAATATATACCAATCAACTGTATGTCTAAATATTACCAGTACTAAAATTAAGAAAAAAGAAACTCATAAAGATGAAATCCACAAGAATAAATACAACAGGAGAATGTAAAATTTGTACACTGAGAATTTCAAAACATTGTTCAAATTATAGAAGCCTTGAATAAATTTGTATTAACCAGAAAATTTAACATTGTTAATGTGTAATTAAAGACCAAAATGACCTATAGATTTGGCAAAAATCTATCAAAATCATAAAAAGATTCTTTGTAAATATTAATTTGTTCCTAAGGTGAAAACAAAAAACCCAGGGACCCAGAATAACTAAAATAGTCTTCAGAAAGAAGAACAGACTTGGAAAAGTCATAAATCTAATGAAGACTTACTAGAAATGCTATGGCAATCGAGACAGTGTGAAAATGGATTCACAGAGCTGTGTAGGACAATTGTGCGCACGTGTATGTGGGGTCAGCTGAGTTCTGACAAGGTAGCAATGCCATTCACTGAAGAAAGAAGTCTTTCCAACCAGTGGTACTGGGACAACTGAATACACAGACACACACAGATACACAGACACAAACACACAATGAAGTCAGAATCTACTTTATATCATATAGCAACAAATTAATCAAAATTTAAGTTATTATCACTAAAACTATAACACTCTTACAAGAAAACATATACTTTAAACAAGATTTAGAGGAGTTTTCAATTTCCAAAAACAAAGTCAAATAATACAAAGGGGACTTTATTATCAACATTAAAATTTTTGTGCTTCAAAGGACACTCACAAGAAAATGGAATGGACAGAATCAAAAAAGGCGTTTGCAGATTATGTTTGATAAACAGCTTATGCTTAGGTTATATAGAGAACTTGGCCTGAAGCTCAGTCATAAAGAGTTTGCCCAGATTATCCAAATCAAAAAGTACCAAAGGATTTGAATAGGCATTTCTCCAGATAATATATTTGGTAACCTAAAAATAAGCTTTTTAGTTATTAAGGAGATGCACATCAAAGCCATAATGAGCTACTACCCCACACCTAAGATAACTGTGGTCCAAATACAGGCAGTAGTAAATGTGGGCAAAGATGAGGAGAAACTGAAATATTCACATGTGCCTGTAGGCATGTAAAATGGTGCATCCACTTTGGAATCCAGTTTGGTATCTCCTCAAAATATTAGGCAAAGAGTAACCAAAAACAATTCAAATTCAAGACATATGCCCACATAAGTACTATACATAAACATTAATGTAGCATCATTCAAAATAGTAAAAAATGTGAGAATAGCCTAATGTCAATAAGCTGGCAAATGGGTAAATAAAATGATAAAATATGAGATATATGTATATCATATGTGGATATTTATATCTGTAGATAGATAGATAGATAGATAGATAGATAGATAGATAGATAGATAAGTAAGATAGATGTGTACATATCCACACAAGGAACTATTACTCAGTCTTGGAAAGGATAAATAACTGATACATAGTGAATGAACCTTTAAAAACTCCATGTGAAATAAAAGACACAAAAACAAAGGGTCACATGATGTTACATGAGTCCACCTGGGTCCACAACAGCAGAGTCCAGAGAGACACACGATGGATCAGTGGTTGCCAGTCACTGAAGGAAGAGGAAATGGGGTAATTGCTAACAGGTGTGCTGTCCCTTCTTGGTGTGACAAATAGTAAATTAAAATGAGATAAAGTTGATTGCTATATAGTTCCCCTAAATATTTAAGACCATTGAAATGCCAATGAATAAATCATAGCATATATGAATTATATCCAAAATTTCAGAAAAAAAAGTCATACTTGAGTCATATGCAGATTTTAAAAGTATGTCAAGTTTTGGTAAGGCTCAAGTATTCCCACTAAAAATATGGCACATTACACACATAAAGTAACAAGCTAGGAAAAGGAGTTTCAAACTATGATAATTTTTCAAAGTGTGCTTGGTGGTCTCTCAACAAACTTCTCTAAGAATCAGCTGCTAAACCATTATGTTTCCAGTGATTGCCACTGCTGCTCAGAAATATTTCTTCAAATAAAGCCACACCATGCCCTTTCTAAAGCCTAAACTCAGCTTTGGCCTTAAGAACCAAGATTAATGAGTACTGAGAGACCTTAGACGAAGCAAACCTCACCCCAGAAATGCTGTTTAATGAACCTTCCATCCTCAAAAACAAACAGTGCTAATTACATCCCATCAAGTAGCCTGAGTAGGAAACATTAGAGCTGTTCTAAAGGCCTTTCAGACAGGCCCCTAACATAAGTGAAAGGCATTTGGGCCTCTCCTGGCATCATACAGTTTCCTATAAGTTATTTGGAAGAGGAAGTAGAAGCATAGTGGATAAACCCAACAGAGAGAAATCTGTCAGCAAAGACAAGGCAGAAGACCGCGCCTGCACAAGCAAGTCACTTCAGTCCTTTCTCTCTGGGGCTTCCCGATCCAGAGGTATCTCTCTCCTGTCTAGTGTGTTTAAACAAAAGGAGTGTTCAGATACCCACACTGAGGATGAGAACACTTAATTATCCCTGTTCCTGAGCCATGAAGGGCGGATTTACAGCCTCTACAGTCATACAGTGACCTTGACATCTGCTGCAAAAAACAAAATGTCTGCTCAAGGAACTTAAAAATGCAGAGCCATTTTGCTTCATCATTTAAAACTTTGGAGAGCAGCTTGTCTTTCCTTCTGAAACTCTTGCATTCATATTTTGCTAATAAGAGAATGCTTAATTATAAGGGTCCTTCACACTTGTGGGTAAGAAGTAAGCATATCAGTATGCTACTCCAATTCATTAGGGAAAAAAAATGAAAGAATAATTAGAGTAGTTAAAGAACCGTCACAAAACCCACTGCAGAGCCTAACAACTGAGGTCACAGCACACCACTGAGGTGGGTAAATCTTTCATAAAAAGGAGGAGTTTGTGCGGAAGCTGTGTTTCAAAAGCAGTCTGATTTTTTTCACTCTTGCAGAGTACTTCTGTATAAAGAAAACTATCAATTTTTATAAGAAAAAGAGACCCTGTGACTATGAACAAATCTCACAATTTAGTCACTCCAGTTAATCTAGTATCCACATAAAGATATGCCCTTGAAATAACTTCCAAAACTCTCTCTTCATATTCTAAATTCTTGACATGCACAGAGTTCAAGAGATGAGAATATGGATTACATAGACTATGCTAGGAAGGTCACAGATGATAAACGCTATTTCTAGTAAAGGGATATACTGCTTATTATGCTTGTTTATTTTTAGTGAGAGAAAAAGCAGTTGGCTCAGTGTTGAGCACAGAGAGCAGGATGCTTTAACTCACCTGCACTGTAAGTCCAGCACTCTCCGAGACTGACTGTATGCGCTAGGAAAGGCCTACAGACACCTTCTCAAACCTCATCAGCCCCTTCTACAATATAGGGTAATAGCCACCCCTCAAAGTCACCATTTTGTTAAGCAGTTTAACAGAACATTTCCTTCAAACCCCACAACAGCACACTGAAGGTCGATTTCCCCAGTGTGTACTCACATTCAGAAAATCAACACCACGTGCATAGCACACCACAGTGCCAGACTCTAGGGCAAGGCATTGATTTCTGAGAAGAGGCCTGAAACAAGGGGGCAATATTCTTCCCTTCATTTACTATGGAAACATCACTTCAACAAGGTTCAATTAAAAATTTAAGGAAGAAAAAGAAAAAAAGCAATTGTACCTCACTGTGAATCTCATCCTAGCCGCTTTTCTTCTACTTGATAGCGCAGTAAGAAGTCAGGAAGAGCTCCACTCAGGGAGAAGAGAAAGGAAGACAAAGCCTCCCGAACTCAGTCTCTGTATCTTTAAAGTAAGCATAAGGAGGTACTTTTTTCAATGGATTGTTGTGGGGCTTAAAGGAAATGTTCTGATAAATTGCTTAACAAACTGTTCAACACATTAGCAATTACCATCCTTGCTTAGCACATTCTAATGTGACTTTCCCCACTGAACTGCTTTAGAGATCGATTCTCTGAATCTCAGTCATGACATATCAAAGCAACATCAGGACACAGACACCTGCTGTCTGGTTCTGGAGCCCAACCTTCCCTGCCAGGGAAGCTGGGCCTGCCTATAATTTTGATAATGACCACAACAAAGTACACTTGACAGGCTAATTGCAGGTTGCTTTTAGTCTCTAACTCATGCCAGCAATCTAAAAGGACTAGCTGCCTTTGTCAAAGTTGTGCAAGCCACAGCTGAGTGATGTACTCACCACACTGGACAAACTGTACAGTTAGCATCTCACTGAGGCTGTCAGAGCACAGCCGAACTCCAACATCATACCAGGAGGATGGCCTTTTGTGTCTATATCGGCATTTTGCAAAAATTAGTAACCAACTGAAACACATCCCCAAAAGCCATGTAAGTAAGGAATTCTTAGAGAAGCGGAACACAACTGAAAACAACAGTCCAGAATGAATCATTCTTACACCAGAAACCCTCTGCCCTGCTTCTTCCTCAGAAGACAATACCAGTATCACTTAGGTACTCAGAAATGAGTGAGAGCTGTGGGCATTTGGGAGACTCAAGAAATTTGCATAAATATGAAGCTAAAATGCAGAAGCCTCCATTTATAGTGAAGGAAGGACTCACTGAGGAGCTGTGGGTTCTCTCCACACCTCTGCCAGCCAAGTCTGGTGTTTATTTCGTCCTATCTACCTTGACTTAGCACTCCTTATTCAGACAATCTGAAGTGAGATGTGAGAAACATGAGTAGAGATTGACAAGAAGTAAACCTGAGTGACCACTTCCGGTCAAGAGCATGAGGTCCCCTGCATCATCCAGCCTTCATTCTTGCTCTGCCACTCAGCTCTCTCATTACTACCAAAACCTGACTTCTCTAACTTAGGAGAGAGGACAAGTGAAAACTGGACCATAGAAGCCAGGCACAAATCACACTGTCACTGATTCTCTCTTCAATCCCTCAGGCATGCATGTCTCCAAACTTCCCAGTGCCATGGTTGTGGCATTTGTCTGTTGGAACTGGGAATAGCTCCCTGAACCCTCCACTCTAGTCAAAGCAGCTATGACACTGCACACTGGGTACCAGTACTATGGAAAACCCTTCCTTCTTGATTCCCAATGCTTATGACGACTCAAAGGAAGCTGCTATTGTTCCTATTACAGAGCAGTTGTGACTATCCCAGTGTTTTTAAATAATACTGTACTTAGTCAATAGGCATTTTCAACCTCTTTTCCAGAAAATGAACTGGGATTATTGTCTTCTACTCCTATTTTTCACACTTTGTCTTTTACCTCTTGCTGGCTGGTGGCTTCCCTACCAGCAGGTATGCTCTTATTAAAAGGTACCACTTTTCAAAGCTGATCTCAACATACCTCCTCCGAGTATCTCTTGAACCTATCAGCTAAAAAATAAATGTCATTCCCTAGTTTTTGTACCACCATTCTGGAACTTGCATTTGCTTTTGTGGGTCTCTCTCCTCTAGGACACTGCCATCCTTCAAGAGGGTGACAGCAGCAGCAGAGCCATATGCTCAGCTCAGTACACCACACGTTTGCTGCAGGAAAGCCTTGTAGAGAAGCATCAACTTAGAACAAAAGAACACCTAATGTCTGCTTTCAGTTTCTAATATATTCTCTCCTTTTCAGTTCAGATTTGAGTTTTTCCTTAATGTACCCTTTTCATTCACATGTTAAAAAAAAATCAACTATAGGCTATATTTATAATATAATATATATTACATTATACTTGTGATATATTTATTATTTTATATTTATATATGATAATGTAATATGATCATATTATAATTATTATAAAATAAATATAATAATGAACACTATATTATTATTCAAAATAGATCTGATGATATCTGTTTAACCAAGGTTCCAGTTGGTACCACAGTAAATGGATGTTAACAGAAAGCTAAGAGTCTGTACAACAAGCTACCTATGTAGGCGTTAAAGCCATATCACATAATGAGCTATCCACACTGCCATTCACAATCTTACAGATTGAGAATAATCTATCCACACTGCCATTCACTATCTTACAGATTGGGAATAAACTAATCACATTGCCATTCACTATCTTACAGATTGGGAATAAGCTATCCATACTGCCATTCACAATCTTACAGATTGGGAATAATCTATCCACACTGCCATTCACTATCTTACAGATTGGAAATAAGCTATCCACACTGCCATTCACAATCTTACATATTGGGAATAAGCTATCCACACTGCCATTCACAATCTTACAGACTGGGAATAAGCACTGAGCTTCAGGTCCTTCCCCATCACACTACACAACACTGAAGAAGCTATAACTTCTGCAAATAACTCTCTGAAGATATTTTCATCTTGCTCCTAACTCTCCATGGAAATTAATTGCCCCCAATCTCACATCTGTTTTGATTTGTTTCTGACTTAACTAAATTATTTTTCACAACCTGAGATGAACTCATTTATGCTAGGCTTACAGGTATATGTGAATATCTACTAAGCTATTTCTATCAGAAGAGATGATAAAAACCGTTCAGCCTTTCATAATGTACTAATTATTATTCAACAAATAATTAAAACATAGTGTCTTCCCTAAAGTCAGAAAGCAGGCAGGACAGGAAAAGAATGTATAAATAGGGATAGAAGATGAATACATAATAAAGATGTTAAAAAGAAGAGCTCGCTTCTGAATATCTTTAGGAAAACTCTAAGTGGGCTCTGAAGAAAGTGCACATTCATAAGGGAAATGAAACTCAGGATAAATGTACATGAATGACTGAAAGGAAACTGGCAAATTTGAGGAAAAAAAACGGAGGACCTTCAAGAGGAAACAAATTATGGCTGAGAAGGAAACATGACAAAGAAAATCCCCATGCAACTTTGGGAATTTCAATATCTTCATTATTCTTTGAAATGTATAGAATGCATTTTATCATATCCACCTATCAGAACTCCCTCCATCTCCGCTTAGTGCTTGTCATAATCAGGATTCTAACGCTGTGACAAAACACCATGGCCAAAAGCAACTTGGGGAGGAAAGGGTTTTTTTCAATCCACAGTTCCACAGTACAATCCATCACTGAGGGAAGCCAGGGCAGGAACTCAGGCAGGGGAGGAACATGGAGAGACAGGAACTGAAGCAGAAGCCATGGAGGGGCACTGCACATTTACCGCTCATGGCTTGCTCAGCCTGCTTCTTTATACTCTCAAGGACAACCTATCCAAATGACTCTAGTATGTGTCTAGTTGACATAAATGAACCAACACAGTGCCCGCTCCACCCAAGTTCATGTTCTTTTCTCTCTTCTTCCTTCCTTCCTTCCTTCCTTCCTTCCTTCCTTCCTTCCTTCCTCCCTCCCTCCCTCCCTCCCTCCCTCCTCTCTCTCTCTCTCTCTCTCTCTCTCTCTCTCTCTCTCTCTCTCTCTCTCTCTCCTTCCCTTTCCTGTAGTTCATAGTCCCAAGTTCAATTACTGCTGGCCATTCATGCACGGATGTGGAATCATTCACTGTGTACCAGTGTCTACATCCCCAAAAGAGACTGTATCTTCTTTCTCTGGCAGCCATTAACCCTCAACAGCTCCTAACTTAGGCATGGGGTGGGGACTCAAGGGCCCCTTCCTGACCCATGCTGAAACTTTGACAAGTTTGACCCAGCGCAGGTCTTGAGCAGATAAGCCTGGCCTGGTGTGAGTTGGTGTGTGCAAAGCTTCCAGCTGTTGCGGCTTCCCTCTACTGGCTGGTACCTAGACCTTTCTGCCTCCTCTCTCATGACGTTCTCTGAGCCTTGATTTTTTTCACAAAAGCAACTGTGGCCAAGACACTGCCAGGTAATAAGAACAGCTGCTTAAAAATGAAGGTCTAAAGAAGCCCCTAACCTGCACAATTCAAGAGCTATTTAGTGAGGTCCTACCAAGTGTGAGGTCCCACTGGGCATTAGAATGCTACGATTTGCTGAGCTGACCTTGCCCTCCAGTTCTGTGTCATCCAGAAAAATGGTAAAACCAAGTTAATCCTGCACCAGGGGCCTTCAAGTTCCATGGCAGTCTAGAATAACTTTCCAGATAGATGTTCTCAGAGATGCTGAGAAGGAGAAAGAGGTGAGCAGCTCATCATGAGCATGCTGGAGTGCTTTCCTCCTTCATGGGGAGGAGAGTGTTTCACATTATAAATTAGCAACTAAATCAACAAGAAAACTGTCTGGCAGTCCTGAGTAGTTTCTGAAGCAGGAGAGGTAAGCTGAGATCTAAATGATGATGAGAGTCTGCCTAGAAAACAAAGGAGCATCCCAGACAGTGCAACACCTGTGCAGTGGCCTCCAGAGATGGAGAGAGGGACTGTGTGGGCTGAACAATGAGGCAAGGAGGGCCTCTCCAGAGGAAGGCAAGGGAATTCTGATATTACTACAGTCACATCACTATTGAGCTTTAATAGAGGGAATGATCCAACACAATCTGCATCAAAAGAGGTGTCCCTTGGGAGGCTAGAAATCAAATTGTTTAGGTGGGTACAGTGATGGTGCCTGGGAATTGGATGATTGCAGGACAGATTCAGACTTTGGGGAAACTTTGTGAAGAATTATGGAAATGAACTTGCCAGTGAATTGGATGTGGAAAGTCATGCAAGGGATCAAATTTAACTTTTTTCTTTTTCTTTCTTTCATTTTTTTTAAAACAGAGGGTACCATTTTTCTAAGGTCAATGATTCTAGAAAGAAAGTAGCCCTGAGAAAAAAATTCCAAGTCTGGCTGTGGGCATGTTATTTATTAGACACTAGTGGAATGCCCTAAAGAGATGCTGAAGAGGGATTTACAAACAAGCACATGAGGTCCTTGGAGAAGCCCCAGCTGCGGGGACAGCATCTGCATTAAGTCAACATATAAAGCTATGGGGGCAGATGAATCTGCCTAACCAGGCAAGAATAAAAGAGGAACATAGGAGGAAGACCTTGGGCAGTCCAGCATTAAGAGATCACACAGAGGTGTAGCTGGACTTTCTTTGGACCTCCAGCTCACAAATAATGCCATGGAGACATTATTATTTATCCCGAGGTTTGGCCTATAGCTTAGGCTTGTTCCTAACTAGCTCTTATTACTTAAACTAAACCATTTCTATTAATCTATATTCTATCATGTGGGGTTACCTCTCTTCTGTCTTTCATCTACTGTTTCCTCTCCATATCTCCTGGTGTCTTTCATGTGCCTAGATTCACCCTCCTCTTCCTTTCTCTTCCCAGAAATCACACCTATACCTCCTGCCTAGGCTGTTAAGTTTTTTATTACAACAATCACAGCAATGTATTTTCACACAATGTACAAGTATCATTTTCCCACAACATTTTCCCCTTTTTTGTCTAATTAAAAAGGAAAGGAAAGGTTTTAACTCTAACATAATAAAACTTTATATAATAATTATCAGGTAAAAATTACATTTACAATGTCTAGTCTATCTGTATTTGGCAAACTCAGAGAAAATATTCCATTATCTATCCTATCCTGGTGAGTCCAAAACAGAGGAATAAGAACAAGTCCATGTAACATGAATTGCTAAATGGTCTTATTAGTGAAAAAAAAAAAAAACCTGGAGCCAGATATTGGGGTGAAAGCTGAAAGATCTGAGAAGCAGAACAGCCAGCCACTAGCTTACCTCTATGAAATCCTCAGCCTAAAGAGAGTGTTTCCTCATGCCTTATATACTTTTGTCTGCTCTGACACCACTTCCTGGGATTAAAGGTGTGTGCCACCACTCCTGGCTCTGTTTCCAGTGTGGCCTTGAACTCACAGAGATCCAAATGGATCTCTGCCTCCCGGAGTGATAGGATTAAGGGTGTGTGCCACCACTGCCTGGCCTCTATATTTAATCTAGTGGCTGGCTCTGTCCTCTGATCCCAGATATGTTTATTAGGGTACACAATATTATCACCACAAGTCCAGAAGAAAAAAAATGGAGACCAAGAGGTATGGTGAAAAAGACAGCATTATAAAGAAGGAAAGCTGTCTGTCAGATGGTGAGGTTAGTGCCCTCTGACATCACCATGGAGCTAGCTGTCCCAAGAAAGTGCAGGGAACTGAAGAACTACTGGAAAGAAAGAAGAAAAGAGAGGAGAACACAAAGTAAGGAAGTTGAAGTTGTAACTAGAACCCAGGATAGGTGAGAATCTCTCTCCTGGAAGGATATGTATACAGATACACATAGCCTCAAATATTAGGGGTCCTGTGGTAATTTGAATGGGAACGGTCCCCCATAAGCTTACTCACATGTTTGAATGCTTGGTCCCCAGTTAATAGAACTATTTGAGAAGGATTGGGAGATATGGCCTTATTAGAGAATATGTGTCAGTGGCTTTGAGGTTTCAAAAGCTCACACCAGACACAGTTTTCTCTCTCTCTCTCTCTCTTTCTCTCTCTCCTTCTCTCTCCATCCTCTCCCCCCCCCCTGCAATTTATAGATCATCTGTGAGTTCTCAGCTACTGCTCCAGCACCATGACTGCCTCCCTGCCCCCTCCCCCCTGGTCCCCCTCCCCCCCTGCCTCCCTGCCTCCCTGCCATGATGGTCATGAACTAACCTTCTGAAACTATAAGCAAGACCCCAATTAAATGCTTCATTGTATGAGTTGACTTGATCATGGTGTTTCATCACAGCAATAGAACAGTAACTAAGAAAAACTAAGGCAGGGCCATTAAACACAATTCTCTCTAAAACCAAAAACTCTTTCCAATGGTAAGCATTCCAAAAGCTTGGTCTATAGTAAAAAACCAAGTTATGGATTCTCAGAAAGAGTCATGAGTCTATAACTAGTTCCAGTTTTATAAAGTCATTTAGTTACCCATAAAGTTGGTCACATTGGAATGCTCCTTTGTTCTAAAGTAGGATCATTTAAAATCATTGCCCATCAGCTTATCTATACTAAGAGTAGTCAAGATGATTCTAACTGCTTTGCTGCCTTCTTTCAGGCTGACTTTGACAGTGAAGGCTATGAAAGGACTCGTCTCTTGAGAGACCGTCTGTATTCATAGGCTTCAAGAGCTCATCTTGTTAACTGATGCTATTCCTGCCATCTCAGGCAGGGGAGAATATGATTAGCCTAAGATCTTTCATCAACAAGGCAGTTAAAATACTTTGATTCTTCAAAACTTTTCAGGAGAGACTCTGGTCTCACACTGAGTGACTAAGCAGCCATAATTATTAAGTAATCAGACCCTACAGAGTCAGAATCTAATAAAAACACTAAATAGTATTCAAGGACCAAATTGTTTATATATATGGTTTGCTTCTAAATTGTAACTTCAGTTGACAAGTTGCCATTTAGTATAAAGGGCGACTACTAGACTATACATCACAATTTTTGTTCTGTTTTTTTAGAACAATGCTAAGACGTAAAAAGAGATCCCCCATAGGGATCATGCTTTGCAGCTCGTTTAAGCACCAAAGCAGATATTAGGCAACAATAGTAAGACAAAAGAGCTATAAACCCTGCCAGCTACAACAATGGCTAGCCTTATAAGTTGTGCCCACTGATGTCATCGTGGCACAAAGATCACGGAAGCAACAAACCACTTTCAGATTAGATTTAAGTCCTACTACGCAGGATGAAACCCATGCTTGGCATCATTATTGGGCTAAGAACCTATGGCTAGACAGATTCTCCTTAGGTAGAATCTATTACTATTATGTTGATAAATGGACATAGTATTAAACTGACTCCTAATGATTTATCATTATAACCATAGATCAATGCATCTGCCACCTCTCACCTGAGAAGTTTCTGTCTGCCATAAGTGATGATTAACACAGTGACTCACAGCTGGTCATTATGCAGAGAATAAGAGACTGCAGAAGTGTGTGTGTGTGTGTGTGTGTGTGTGTCTTTTATTCATGTCTTCCCAATGAAGCATCAGAAGTAAAACTTAGATATACTTTGCTTATGTTAGTGCAGAGTTAGTTCAAGGTGAAGTCATATTGATTCCTTGGCAAAAACACATCTGTTGAGAACTAATTCATCTTGCCCTCAGATTAAAACAAAGAAAATAAAAAGGTGATGTAGACTCTTTAATCTCAATTTGTACCATGTATTACTTTGAAAAATTATGCTTCATTTAGAAAAACTATCTAGGCTTCAGACTTGGTTATTTGCAATTGTGCTTTGGAATGTTTTCTCTGCCTTTAAAGAGACTAATAGGCCAAGAAAAAAAAAATCTACCTGGTTACCAGCAGAAGTCAGATGTCCATCATGTGTCAAATGGGGCTCCACTGTCCTCCTTCCTCTTCCTCTGTCCTCACACGTTATTCTTACCCTTCCACCTCTATCATCTATAAACTAGATGTGCTGCCAATACTCACAAAACAAACCCCAAGGACCAAATTACAAAACTTCATATAACTGAGATCTAAAACAGCTGTCAATCATTGATATCATACATTTTACTGTCAATCATTGATATCATACATTTTACTATTATCACTAGTGGCAATGTTATTATCAATCATATTTTTAAAAATAAACAATATACATATGTAAAAAAAAGGAAAAATAAAATAAGTGAGATACCGTGTAGAAATTAACAGATGTAAGCCTGCTTCTTGATCATGTGAGATTAAGCTTCCTATGACCTAATACTGTAAAGGAAGCACCTGATGGATATGAATTGTAAGTGAAGATTTTGATTATTCCATCTAAGGGAACCAAACTTTTCAAACAGTGAAGACAGGCATTCAGTTTTGCTGATAAAAGTATCCATATCACAGCCATCATGTACTATGGGGGCATATTTTCTGTTGATTTAGTTTTTCAGTAGAGAGAAAGAGACAGACAGAAACACTCCTAAGCAGGAAGAAGTTCATAAACTTGACAGTTACTGTCACCACAGGTTCTATTATTTTCTGTCAGGTAGTGGGAAAGGTAAAATGAGATGACTCATTATTTAACCAGATCAATTAACACAAAGTCTAGAACATAAGATTTCTCAATTTAATTTTAAATTTTAATTTAAATCTTACAAAGAGGAGAAGGAACGGTCAGAGAAGAAAATACATAACATAGAGACCTCAGTTACTGCACTAAATGCGAGGTATATCAACTACAATTGAGTAAATGTTTATTATATACTATGTGCCAGAAACTATATCATCTCATTGAATTCTGAGAACAATTTCTTAGTCTGACTGCTATTACCAGTCTCTACTTACATGGAAGTGGGGCACAGCAAAGTTAAAAGACTTTCCCTTGTCACAGAGCTGGTGAGTAACAGAAACAGAAAGTTAATACTAGCCTGGAGGACTTCACAAAAGTAGCTCTCAGTTAAATAGATATTCTAAACCTATGCAGTGAGGGAACTTTAGTCTTAAGTGATGTTCTAGAATGTCCTTGGAAAAAGCACCTCTTCCTTTCTCAATAATCCAGCAATTTCTATAATTCAAAAATCAGACTGCTATAGGATTTTTGGTCATAATGAAATGCCCCAAAAAAGTGGTAAGCACCACACAGAGCACATAGATGGCCAAATTATAGAACCTCTTCCAAAGTCTTCAAATGGAGGTGAGCAAACTTCAAAAGGTCATCAGATAACCAACCAACAAGCAGCCCATCGAGGGGATCTAGAATAGGCCTGTGTGCTGACGGCATGGTCCCTGGCCTGGAGTACTACTGGGAGATGTTGAAGCTTTAAAAGGCAGGGCTAGGATGGAGAAGCTAAGGTAGTTCATGCACCTTTCAAAGAAGCTAATAGATGCTCACTTCTCTCTTTTTCCTAATGTTCATCCTCAGCCATAAAGCAAAAGAGCCATGTCAGAATGAACTCCTACTCTCTTGCTGCACGATGTCCTTTGCTAGTTGTGCAGCGCCAGAGGCCAGGTTCCCCTTCATGCTCTCGGATGCCCCAGCCTCCAGACCCATCACTACAAACAGCTGTCTCACATCTTCCATTTATTCTCTCTCCATTCAGAGTGAAAAGGAAGCGCCAAGTCAGTAACATCAACTTGACTAAAACACAGCCAGAAACTTACACTCAGGCAGGGGAGAGAGACATCAGGCCAATGTGTCATCACTACTGACATAAACGGAAAATAATCCGAAATCCCAGTGGGCCCGACAGTGGATAAGGCTCTCAATTCATGGTGGCTTGCTGAGGAAGAAGGCTTGTGGGCTACTGGGCTATAATATTTTTTTAAACACACAATGTAAATTTAGGAAAGGAATGAAGGTGAAAAAGAAGAGAGGAGGAGAGATGGAAGGAGAAAGGAGGGAAGGAGGAGGGGAAGAGGAGCATCATACACAATGGACAGATATTCAGAGCAGGAGCTGAGGACACAGTCAGGATACACACATGGGCCAAAGGATAAATAAAGTCCAATCCCTGCTCACATTGACTGCACAACTGCAAGAATGGCTGCCATAGTCTCTTCTCTTCCTCCAAGACGTTTTCCCACAAATAGTGAAATATTTTTAACAAAATAAACTGGAAAATCCTGAATTTTTAAAATATGAAACCTTTTATCTTTTTCTCAGTTGCCAAGCAACACTCTTTTGCTCTGATAAGATCTGAGACCTTGATCAACATCCTTAACTGAATAGAATGGATATAGAAAGAGGATCTCTGGATTACAGGTTGATGTCTTAAAAATAAGCACACACACAAAAGTAAAGAAAAGGGCTCATACCAAAGCGTTGGGCTTTCATCCTTAAAATAGCGAGCCATAGATTCTTGAACTGTAGGAGCCTCCTATGTGGAGCTAAAAACAAAGGATACCATCCACAGCTACTCGGATTGCTGTAGATGTGCAATAACATGACAATGGCGTTTCTTACCATAGCAGCTGCAGTTATTCACTTGCAGACACTAAAAGACTTTCATTGCCTTTTGTTCCCTTCTGGAGTAAAAGGCACTAAAGTTTGCACATTGAAATGACTCAGGATGTATCCCCAATGCTGAGCACAGTCAGCCCACTATTTTCATAAGTTTGCATTCACAGGTTCAAAATATTCAGGAAATACATCTGTATTGAACATACATGGACTTTTGGGGGTAGCTATGCACTGAACAATGCAGTATAACAACTATTTCCACAGCATGGGAAGAGAGAATCTTTTTTGAGAAAATGCCTCCATTAAAATTGGCTCATAGGAAAGTCTGTCGGGTAATGTCTTTTTAATGACTGACATGGGAGGGCCCAGCTCCTTAGGAATGGTGCCTCCTCCCCCCCACCGGGCAGGTGGTCCCAAATTGTATAAGAAAACAGGCTGAGCAAGCCATGAGGAACAAGCCAGTGAGCAGCACCCCTTGCTGGCTTCTGCTTCAGTTTTTGCCTCCAAATTCCTACATTGAACTTCCCTCAGTGATGGACTGAGATTGGTAGTCTAGGCCGAAACAAACCCTTTTCTCCCTTGAACAAAACTGCTTTTGTTCAAGGTGCTTTGCCACATCAAAAGAAACCAAACTAAGACATCTAGCATTATAGACTTCAGACCTCTGGAACTGTAAACCTAAATAGTCTCCTCCTTGTGTTGCTCTTAGTCATGGCGTTTTATCACAACAACAGAAACTCGGTCACATATATTGTTACATGAGCTAACAATTCTATTTTTAAATATTTATCCAAGATTATGAAAGCATTTCTGTACAAAAATTCTAGGTGGCGATATTCACAATAGCCAAAAGTGAAAGCAATCTAACTATCCTTCTGTTGAAGAAGAGATTCTAAAAACCTAACAGATGTGGGGGCTAGAGAGATAACTCAGCAGTTAAGAGCAGTGGCTGCTCTTCCAGAGGTCCTGAGTTCAATTACCTACAACCACATGGTGGCTCACAACCATCTATAGTGGGATCTGGTGCCCTCTTCTGGCCTGGAGGCATACATGCAGGCAGAACACTGTATACATAATAAATAAATCTTAAAAAACAAAAACTGACAGATGTATACAACAATATATGATTTATCAATAAAAAATATATTGCTGATACAAACTAAAAGATGACTATGCATTAAAAAATGCTAGGTAGTAGCCGGGATGTGGTGGCGCACGCCTTTAATCCCAGTACTCGGGAGGCAGAGCCAGGCAGATCTCTGTGAGTTCAAGGCCAGCCTGGGCTACCAAGTGAGTTCCAGGAAAGGCTCAAAGCTACACAGAGAAACCCTGTCTCGAAAAAACAAAAAAACAGTGGTGGTCAGAATACCATAGAGGTCCCTTTAACTGACAATATAAAAGTGAATTCCCCTATAGTTTGATTACTAAAAATATTCGGTTATAATTATACCTTGGCCAATTTTCCTTTGATACAATTGACTGTTCTATCGAATAGTAATTACTGTATCAAAAACCAAAGTAATAATTTCAATGAATATTTTCTGTGGATGAAATTCAGATATATAATCAATTTGCTTTTCAGGAATAAACAGTATCATGATTTACATACTGCAATCTAGGGCCAAAATACAACCTGCTGTCTGTGTTTGCAAATAGTCATGTGTGTTCATTCATGTATTATGTCTCTGTTTTATACAGCATGAAATGGGGGTGACAGAGATATACAGACTGCAAAGTCTAAAATATTTATAATCTGGTCTTTTAAGAAATATTTTGCTGATACCTCTCCAGAAAAATATTAATGATCTAATTTTTAATAACCAATATATACATCCAAATGCACCCTTCTTTAAAGCATTCACCTCACTATGTAGTTCATATCTTAATGATGTTTATCCTTGTTCAACTTGCCACTCCTGAAATTAATCTGGGAGCTCTGAGGCCTGGAGCATACACATGTGAACATCATACCCATAGAAAACTTTGGTATTTGTGGTAGATAGGTTGTTATTTGGAACCACAATGACAAATCACAATAGGTAAAACTGCCATTGCTTTAAAATCAGGAATGTCTCTGAAGCAAGTCAGTTGTGATCCCACAAAGCCTGTGAACTGTCTTTAAAAGCAATTTCAAATGAGTTCTAAAAATGACTTTAAATAAACACAGCATCTTTCAAATAATTGTTGAGCCTCCTGCTGTCACTATTTTGAAAAAGCAAACATATTTGGATGTCTAAATTCTAGAGTATTGGTTAAATCTGCCGCTCTATTTCCCAGTCACATCTCAAACTGGAAACTTCAGATACATATGTTGTCAATGGGTGGAAAAATGTGGCTGATGTGCCCCTGAATATAATGTGCCAGGAAAATAGATTTACAATGACGTTAACTCTCTGTGTTTCAGTTATCCATGATGGGTTCCCTAATAGCTGAAGGGCTTGCACAGCACTTTCCTAGACTAGGTCCACAAATTCATTCTTCTATTAAAAAAGAAAATGGAAAAGGCGAAGTGTTCCAGTTCAGCATCCTCCCAGGGAATTCCCTCTGCACAGCTGTGCACAAAAACAAGAGTTCCTGTACTTCAGCATTTTGCCTAAAATGGTGCCTAACTCCAGTATCTTAGTGATTTTTAAAGCTAGGAATCATTTTATGAGTAACAAAACATCGTGCTTGTAACTTAAATTTGTAATCTCAATTAAAAACTTCAATTTGACAATCAACATTAATGTAATAAATGTAAGCAGATGTTTCTCTAAAAGCTGAACTATGGCCGAGGAGGGAGGGAGAGAAACACACAATTAAAAAGAACCAGTATTTTCTAGTTTTCCTCTCTAATACAGCTGGCTGGGTGTGGGGGCATATACTTAAATCCCACTAAGGAGACAAAAGCTGATGTTCTAGGCCAGCTAGGGCTACAAGGTGAGCCCTTTCTCAAAAAGCAAAAGTGAGACAGAAACACACCTAAAAAACTCACAATGGGCCTGGTGGTGGTGATGCATACCTTTAATCCCAGCACTTGGGAGGCAGAGGCAGGTGGATCTCTGTGAGTTCAAGGCCAGCCTGGTCTACGGAGCGAGTTCCAGGATAGGTTCCAAAGCTACACAGAGAAACTCCATCTCAAAAAGAAAAAAAAAATCCTCACAATGGAATCAGAAATTTATAGCTTAGAAAATTCTGTATTTTTATGATTATGTTTCCAAATATTTATCATTTTCTTATCCATCTCCAACCACATGACATTTCTCATTAAGCAACTTAACTTTACTGAAACTCTCCAGAATATTTCATTTGTTTTTCATAGAAACAAATTCTTAGCTCATCATCTACATACTGTTTCACTAAGTTCTGAAATTAGATGTTTAATAATTGCAAGCAACATGAAGGAGGTCTGGAAATACACAAGCCAGCTTGGAGTAAGCAAACAACTGGTAGGACACGTGCACGGTGTCCTTCTAGCTCCAACTTAGCCAAATGAGCATCCGTCAATGTTTGACGGAGAAAACCATGATGAAAGGAAGAGCTGGATAAGTACATTCTAGTTTGGTTTTGCAGCTGTGATAAATCATGGACAAAACCAACTTGGGGGAGGAAAGGTTTAATTTGGTTTGCAGGTCACAGTCCCTCACGGGGAGAAGCCAAGGCAGAAGCCATGAAAGAATAGCTTTGTTCCCTCTGGCTTGCTCAACTCCCTGTTTTTATATGGTCCAGGCCCACCTGCCTAGGGATACCACCACCCACAGTAGACCAGGCCCTCCTTCATCAACTAGTGATTAAGCCAATGCCCTACAGATACACCCACAGGCCAACCTGATAGGAGCAATTCTCCAACTGATGTTCCCTCTTCCCAGATGCATCAAGTGAATGTCATGATTAGCCATCTTGATACACTTCCACTGCAAAAGTTCATATGTGGTTCACAAACACTCAGTGCCTTGGCAGCTGATGATTTTAAATGCCAAGATAAATGGTACACATGGACAGATTCTATTCCTGAGTGACCACCTGTGAGTCCAGCCTACCTCAGACTTTTCTATGTGATTCATCTCTTATTCATAAGCTAGTGCTTGCTATGTGCATACCTGGGAAGAAAGTCAGGAAGAAAAGAACCACAAGAAATACCAAGAGAATTAGAACTTTAAAAGTGATGTTCTCACAAAATGGAAATTCGCTTTGAAAACACAATGGATATAGTTCAATTCAGTGCTACAAATTGGCTGGATGAAGATCTTTAAAGGCAGTGGAGAAATCATATATAGCCAAATCAAGAGCCACATATCCTTGACCACCTAACATACATTTCCTTTCCCTCCAGATTTGTGGGGAAATTTTCATTATATGCTATTTTGGGAAATGAGAAAGCAACAAAAAAGTAGAGATGAACTACCTTCGCTACTTTGTTAGGTAAAGCCAGTCACAGAGAGCTTTTAGACAATCCATTTGTGGTTTGTACTGTCATTAAGAATACTGACATTTCTGATGTGCAATCTTCCGGAATGCCATTTAGCTATTGAGAAATAATAATGAAGTACAAAATACCTTCTCAGAAATGTCTGACCTGCTAAGCTGCCTGCAATGAATGGATAAGGGATAAGGTTTCTAGAAAACAACCGGCCACTCCTTCTGAGTGGTTTTTGTCCCAGTTCTTGAAAGTACATCTTTCTTTCAGCAGAATATTACTCTACACATAAGCCATTTCAAATTGATAATTGCTTACTGAATTGCTATATATAATTATACCATAGTATACACGTTTATCTTGATAACAATTCCATTTTTTCAAAGATTTTATTTTATTCTTAGTCTATGTGTATGAGTGTTTGCCTAGGTGGATGTATATAGACTGTGGACTTCAAATAAAAATAAGTAGGAAAAAAAAAAAGAAAATATTACTAAAATAAAAAGGTATTAGAGGGATTTATGGTATGAATACAATTGAGTTCAAAATCAGAAACAAGTGAGTAGGAGCGGGAAGGATGGCTCAAAAGGACAGAGCACTAGCTGTTCTTCCAGAGGACCAGGGTTCCATTCCTTGCACCTACAAAGTGGCTCAGAACCATCTGTAACTTCAGTCCCAGAGGATCCTGCACCCTCTTCTGGCCTCCTCAGGCACCGCACACACATGGTGCACAGGCAAAAACAACCACACACATTTAAATAAAACTAAAAGAGGTAGGGAGTAGAGGAGTAGGCTGGAGGCTCAGAAAAGAAAGCACACATAATGTAATATGAGTGTGTTGAAAGGGGGAGAAATGTGGTTGATATATTATGCACCCCAATAAACTTATCTGGGGGTCAGAGAACAGAACGGCCACCATATTAAACATAGAGGTTAGGCAGTGGTGGCACACGCCTGTAATCCTAGCATTCCAGAGGCAGAAATCCATCTGGATCTCTTTGAGTTCAAGGCCACACTGGAAACAGAGGTGAGCATGGTAGCACATGCCTTTAATCCCAGGACTTGAGTTCTCATGTCTTGCTTGGGAACAACACATGTCTTTAATCCTAGCAAGTGATGGCAGGAAGCAGAAAGGCATATAAGGCATGAAGACCAGGAACTAGAAGCTTTTAGGCTTTTAAGTTTTTGGGCTTTTTAGCAGCAGTTCAGCTGAGATCCACTCTGATGAGGACTCAGAGGCTTCCAGTTTGAGGAAACAGGATTGGCTGAGAAGTTGGCGAGGTGAGGTTAGCTGTGGCTTGTTCTGCTTCTCTGACCCTTCAAAATTCACCCCAATACCTGGCTCCCCTGAATTTTTTATTTAATAAAACTATTTAGAAATTCATGTTACAGGGAAATAATACAGAAAAATGTTCAAAAATTTAATAAGCCTTCACTGTTCTTCAGGAAGAAAAATCTACAAGAAAAACTAGATTACCATGTTGGCAAATGTACTGACTTGTTTTGTGTGTCAACTTGACACAAGCTAGAGTTATCAAAGAGGAAGGAGCCTCATTTGAGGAAATGCCTCCATGAATCCAGCTATAAGGCATTTTCTCAATTAGTGATCAATGGGGAAGGACACAGCCCATTGTGGGTGGTGCTATCCCTGGGCTGATGGTACTGGGATCTATAAGATGGGCTGAGCAAGCCATGGGAAGCAAGCCAGTAAGTAGCTCCTCTCCATGTCCTCTTTATCAGCTCCTGCCTCCAGGATCTTGCCCTCTGTGAATTCCTGTCCTGACTTCCTTCAGTGATGAACAGCAATGTGGAAGTGTAAGCCAAATAAACCCTTTCCTCCCCAACTTGCTCTTTGGTCACGGTGTTTTATACAGCAATAGAAGCCCTAACTAAGACAGCAAATAGCACTAAACTATACAATACCAGCAGCTGGTGAACATTCAGAGGAATCAAGAGTCCATCCACCAACAGTGCAAAGGAGGCTGGAATATCAATGCACTCTGAAAAATGTGGCCTTGTAAACAAAGTCAAGCACAGACATATTGCATGGCTCAGAAATGATACTCCATGCAAAGTCTGTGTGCTTAGGTACACAAATATGCACACATAAATATATTCATGACAGCTTTTTACATAATTGACAAGAACTAGCAAAACAAACTCATCAGTAGTAGATTGAGTAGATAGCTTGTGAGCTGTTCATGTAGAATATTACACAACAGCAAACATTTCTTGCACAAAGAGCCAAATGCTAAATCTTTTAGGCTTGAAGAACATCTGAACTCTTCTGACTAAGAGCCGTCGTGTTCCAACTATTTGTGGGTGATAAAATTTGAATGGCATCACCCACACCACAAAATTTTTTTGAATCTTTCTCAAATATTTTATAATATTAAAAAAAACATTGGCTTTCAGGTCAAATAAAACAAGCTCAGGAGCGGCCATAGTCCACAGTCTACAGCTTAGCTTACTGATCCCTGCTATGTAGCAATGTTTTAATGTACAAAGTCCATTAGATGTACAAGACCAAAGAATCTTCAGCACCAAGACTGATATTTAAATTAACAAGTTCAAAGAGAATAAATCCTAGAAAGGCAAAAGCATATGCTATCAACTGACACAGAAAAATCATTTAACAAAACCTGAGACCTGTATCTATAAACACTAGGAAGAGAACTTTCTCAACTTAATAAGGAATGCTGAGTGCTGAATAGATGGCTCAGTCAGTAGAGTGCTGGCCTTGAAAGCACGAGAATCCAAGCTCAAGCTCTAGAATCCTTGCAGAAAGAGTCAGGCATGGTGGCATATGCATGTAATCACAGCAGGGTTGAAGTGGAGTTTAGCCTGCTTGGTGAGTTTCAGGCCACTGAAAAACCTTGTCTCAAAAATAAGAGTATATGACATCTGAGCAATTATCCCTGAGGTTGTCCTCTGGTCTCCATATGCACATACACACATACACACATACACACATGTACACATGTACTCATGAACGAACACACACACACACACAGTGTTTCTCAACCTTCCTAATGCTGTGACCCTTTAATACAGTTCCTAATGTTGTGATGACCCTCAACCAAAAAGTTGTTTTCCTATTTCATAACTGTAATCTCGCTACTGTTATGAATTATAATGAAAATATTTTTAGAGATAGAGGTTTGCCAAAGGTTGAGAACCACTGATCTAGCCATGAACTCTATAGTTAATATCATATTTAATAGTAAGAAGCTAGAGTCTAGATCCTGAATAAGGTGAAATATTCTCTCTCCATTCCTGCTCAACATTATATTAGAAGTCTCACTTCACATAATAAGACAAGAAAAGGAAATACTACTGCCAGGCGGTGGTGGCGCACGCCTTTAATCCCAGCACTCAGGAGGCAGAGCCAGGCGGATCTCTGTGAGTTCGAGGCCAGCCTGGGCTACCAAGTGAGTCCCAGGAAAGGAGCAAAGCTACACAGAGAAACCCTGTCTCGAAAAACCAAAAAAAAATAAAAAAATTAAAAAATTAAAAAATAAAAGAAAAGAACTATTGCTAAGAACTGTATCAGTGAAGAGCTGGAATTAAAAGTCAACTAGAAGAATGTAAAATACCTGATAGCTAATAAAATAAGTCTATATGCAGAAAACTACAAAACTAGTGAAAAAAATGAGATATAAATAGAGAGGCAATACATGCCCATGGATAACAAGACTCAATATAATGAAGATACCATTTCTTTTAAGCTTGATCTACAAGTTTAGTGGAATTAAATAAAATTTAAAACAAAACATTTTTATGTGTATCTGTGCATTGATTTTAATGTTTAGGTAGGTAAATAAAAGACCAAGAATGGCTAACACAATTGTAGCATGAATGTTAAAGAGTCTTATTAATAAAATCAAACCTGAGGCCAGTTATTGGGGTGAACTGGAAGATCAAAGAACTAGAACAAGCCACAGCTAACCTCACCTGGCCAACTTCTCAGCTGGTCTTGTTTCCTCAAACTGGAAGCTTCTGAGTCCTCATCCCAATGGCTCTCAGCTGAACTGCTGCTCGAAAGCCTGAACGCTTAACCAGCCAAATGCTGCTTAACCAGCCAAATGCTTCCTAACCAGCCAAATGCTTCTAGTTTCTGGTCCTCATGCCTTATAAACCTTTCTGCTTTCTACCACCACTCCCTGGGATTAAAGGCTGCTTTCTGGGATTAAAGGTGTGAGTCACCATGCCTGGCTGTTTCCAAAGCGGCCTTGAACTCACAGAGATCCAGAAGGATTTCTACCTCTGGAATGCTAGGATTAAAGGTGTGTGCTAACATTTTCTAGCCTAAGTATCTTGTGGCTTTTCTGTTCTCTGACCCCAGATAAGTTTATTAAGGTACACAATATTTTGGGGAACACAATACCACCACACACAATACTGAAGAACAATGGGCTTGTTGGAGTCATCTAAAACAAACTTTATAATTACTCCAAAGAACCACTATGTAACTATTAGCACAATGTGAAATTACCAAAAGAATAGACACACTATCAATGAAGCAGAAGTGAGGACTCAGAAATGGATCTACATAATTATATCTATTAATCTTTAACAATGCCGGGCGGTGGTGGCACACGCCTTTAATCCCAGCACTCGGGAGGCAGAGCCAGGTGGATCTCTGTGAGTTCCAGGCCAGCCTGGACTACCAAGTGAGTCCCAGGAAAGGCGCAAAGCTATACAGAGAAACCCTGTCTCGAAAAACCAAAAAAAAAAAAAAAAAAAAAAAAACCTTTAACAAAGGAATAGTCAGTTCAATAGAGAAAGAACATCCTTTCAGAAGACACTGAGACAACTGGAGGTCGACATGATTCCAAAAAATGTGGACACTAACTTTAAAACTTCATAAAAATTAATTCAAAATGAACCATATACCTAAGCGTAAGTCACTGTCTTAGTCAGTATTTTATTGCTGTGAAGAGACACCATGATCCTGGCAACTCTTACAAAGAAAAGCATTTAACTGGGGCTTGCTTACTGTTTCAGAGGTTTAGTTCATTGTCATCATACCAGGGAGCATGGCAGCAGGTAGGCAGAAACGGTGCTGGAAAAGTTGAGAATTCTACATCAAGATTCATAGGCAGCCTGCAGAGAGTGAAACTGGGCCTGGCTTAAGCTTTTGAAATCGCAAAGCCCACCCCTAGTGATGTACTTCCTCCAACAACCTATTCCAACCTCATTCCTCAAGTAGTGCCCTTCCCTGATGACCAAGCATTCAAATATTTGAGCCTATGGGGGCCATTCCTAATCAAACCATCACAACCACAAAACTCACTGACCATATGCATGCTTCCCACTTACCTTATCATTGGTCCTCACCTATAGTTTGCAAACAGCATGATGATCATTGGGAAATCCTCACAATTCAGATTAGACATTTGTGTAGCACTTGCATACAGGCATCATTGATTTACCTACACATTCTCTTAATTAGACATTCTATAAAGTGCGACTTATTACAAGACTCTTCTTAAAAATGAGAGCCCTTGGGCTGGAGAGATGACTTGGTGGTTTAGAGCACTAGGTCCTCTTCCAGAGGACCCAGGTTCAATTCTAGCACCCACATGCCAGCTCACTACCCGCTGTAACTCCAGCCCCAGGAGACCCTCTTTCTGCCCTCCATGGGTAGTGCACACACATGGTATGTAGACATGCATGCAGGCAAAACACACATACACACAAAATATTTTTTAATGAGAAATCTAAGTCCCAAGGTTATATAATTTGTCTAAAGTCATTCAAGTAGCAATTGGAAATGCCAGGATTTAAACCTGTGTGTTTTACACAGTACACTGACAGAAGCTTTTCCCCCAGAAAGTTGTGCTAAGCCATTTAGTCATATCTCAGTAGTGTTCAGAATCACCATCTTCCACCAGCCAATCCTGGTCCACATGTCTACCCAGCTTTATAGATGCATCATGCTTCTCTCATTACCTGCTGCTGATTGACCTTCCCCAAACTTTCAGTTCACTATGAAGCTTCCCCACCAACCTGCAGCCTCTGTGATGAGGCCACACTTATGAAAAGAGGCTATTTGGGTTGTTCTATTTCCAATTACGAGGATTTTCTCTGTCTGTGCCTAAATTGAGACAAGGCTGAAGAGAAAATCACTTCAACAGCAACTTTTATACTTGAAATAAATACTCTTTAAAATCCAGTCATTAAATGTGCATTAGTCTCTTTTTCAATGGGTTCCTAGAGTGCAGAATAATAAAAATTTTAAGAGGCAGTTCAATGCCTGTTTGGCCTAGTTCCTAGAGTATAGCTACCCAAGCAGAAGTCATCTGTACCCCCTTCCCCCAGCATACTCCACAAAAAGGCGTTCCTAGAAGAACTGCTTTTGTTTCCAGTAGGTAATTTTAGCTTCTTAGCTTCACCTCTTGGCCACACACACCTGATCCTAACTTAGAGGCAGATCTTTGTCAGAAAAGGTGCTCCGGTTTTTTCCCATGGAGCCACTCGCAGCCTGTCTACATGGGGGAGAAATAACAAATAACTGTGAAATGTTGACTTAATTCCAGGTCTAAGTGGACCTAAACTCCTGAAGTCTAAAGACAGCCAGAGCCTAGCTCACTGCTTACTGCTTTGGCAAACTACAGTGGCCAAAGTGATCACTGCCATCCCAGCACCAGGGAGACAGAGACATGATCAGGAGTTCAGGGTCATCCTCAGTTATATATCAAGCTCAAGACTAGCCTGTCTCAAAACAGAATAATAAAGGACAAACAGGGAAGTCTGGAGCCCTGACTAAGTCTCTATGAATGGAGAGCTCTTCCCCTTGAGTTTTCTTGATTCTGTGAGGTTATGTCCCTTTTGTGCATCATTAATGGTAACTATATTAGCTTCTTAGCTGCCCAGGTTGAAACAACACAATCAGCAACTAAGAGTTAAAGGAGATGGCTATTCTGTTGTCAAACAAATAAAAATGGAAGTGAACTATTATGTTCTCTATGGAGCAAAAAAGGCAAAACTTCCAGCACTCGTCAGCATTCTGCAGAACCGCTGCCCACACTTCCTAAGGAAGATGAGCTACTGAGAAGGAATGTAAGCCTCCCCACTGGCACGAAGCTTATGAAAAACTCCAGCCAGAATCTGGGCAGAGGGCACCTGGCTCCAAACAGCATGTTCTTCTCCCTGTCAGGCAGCTTCTAATAGAATTTCTGTGGAAATACAGTCTGTTCACTGGGGGATGCAGGAAAAGGGTCACAAGTTCAGTCAGACACATTCTTCAGTGAACTTTATATTTTGGTGATACGCACATAGAAATAATCAAGTGATGGTTTGTGGATAAAGATCATCCCTATTTATCTTCCCAAATAAATACGTTTTCCCTTATAGTGTGAACAACACAGAAAGTGATGCATTCTCCCTATCAAATATGAACCCAAAGCCTCCTCTCTCCCACTGTAAGTCCACACAGAACACTGCTCCTCAAAGAGAGAAATCCAGAACGGGATCCCCGCGGGCTTCACTCAGCCAGCCACCTCACAGACACTTACCAAGAGCACTATTATTCCAAGTATTGATGGAAGGAAACAAAGGATTTACTTCCCTTAAGAGATCTAAATTAGAATTGGGAAGACAGACAGTAAACAAACTATTATGCTCAAATAAATGCTATGGGATGCTACAAAACACAGCAATGAAACATTTGGCAAGGAAATGGAACACCAGAGAAGGCTTTCCAGTGTAAAATTTGGCCAGATATACTGTGGTGATTTGAATAAAAATGGCCCCCACAGACTCAACAAGTGGAGTTATTGGAGGTGTAACCTTGTTGGAGTAGGTATGGCCTGTGGCCTTGTCACTGGAGGTGGGCTTTGAGGTTTCAGATGCTCGAGCCTGACCAGTCTCTCTCTCTCTTCCTGTTTCCTGCGGATCTAGATGTAGAATTCAGGTATTGTGTCTACCTGCATGCTGTCATGCTTCCCACCCTGATGATAATGGACTAAACCTCTGAACTGAAAGTAAGCCCCAATTAAATATTTTCCTCTATAAGAGTTGCCGTGGTCATGGCATCTATCCACAGCAATGAAGGTCTAACTAAAACATATACCTAGCAAATACTTAGAAGCAAGCAGCCAGCTACAACCAGAGCAGCTTGAACTGTAGATGTGTTACAGCAGTGGTTCTCAACCTTTCCAACACTGTGACCCTCATGTTGTGGTGACCCCCAACCATAAAATTATTTTCACTGTTACTTCATAACTCTAAATTTGCTACTGCTATGAATTGCAATGTAAATATCTGTGTTTTCTGATGATCTTAGGCAACCCCTGAAAAAACTCATAGATTGAGAACCACTATGAAAGAAGGATAAAGCAACCTAAATATGTGGTATAAGAGCTAAACTGTACAACAGATTTTCTGTACAACATACAAAAGAAAAGAGAGAGAGAGAGAGAGACTAGGTTTTATTTTGGAGGTAATGAAACTCTACTATTGGCTTATTATCAGAGAATCAGGCTGCTCTAATAGAGATTTTAGTACAATTACTCTGAAATCCAGGGCTCTTTGAAATGAGAAGGTATCAGAGAGGATGGAAAAGTAAAGGTGAAGGGCCCATGACCTTTGGCCCCAGGAGAGAAGCAATGTAGGTCTGAGCTAAGGAAATAACAGCAGAGATGGAGACAGATAAAAGAACTGCTTGGGAGTACAGATTGCCTATGTCTGTATATGGTCTGAAAAGTTAGACAATCAAGAGGGAGAGATAGCATCCAGTATTCCAAAGGTCATGTCGGAGGAGCAGCAGGTGGCAATTGAAGTTTAGGTGTCAGCCCACCAGGAGATAAATCCCTGATGACTGAATCTCAGATAGACAAGGCCCTGAGACCACAGACTCCAGAATGTCTTTTGCTTCTGCTGTGCCTCTAATGGTTGCTGCTACTATGTTTCTCTGGTATTGAGCATGCTGTGAATGAGATCCCCACTGCCTGTAATGTAGTGTGTTTATCTCATGGAAACATTCCATTCTAGTGGGCATTTTACCTGTGGATTATTATGAAGATGGTTTCTTCCTAAGCTGTATTTTCTAATTGACAATTAATAATGTTAGTTTAAATAGTTTTGATGATTAAAAATAAAACAAGGAAGGGTTACACAGCTGGAACCATGAATTCTTATTGAGGAACCATATAGACTGTGACTAGGATTAATAATTGAGAAAAACAAATGAGTCCCAGTAGCCCAGCTAGCTTAAATTCTTTTAACCTTAATGTTGGGAGATGTGTACACAGGTTTTGGAGTACATCATAGCTGAAACAAAGCGTTGCAAATAACAAAGTTAGACTAAGGTGTTTTTTTGTCAAATAGCTTTGAGATGAGAAACCCAAGAAGACAATCTAAAGTTTTAGAAAAGCACAAAGTTGAATGAGGAACTCATTAAGGTCAGGGAATAAGAACAAAGCAGCCCAGTTATCATTAGCTATAGTATCTTTTTTGCTAGGACTGGTTGATGACCAAGGTGATGATTAATTCCTTACACCCATTTCTGCCCTCAATCTCTTGATATAAGAAACTATTAACGAATGGGTATGCACCCTAAAGATTTAAAGTAGAGCTGATTGATTGTTTTTCACATACAGTTTAGGTTTGTGATTCCTTTAAGACTCCTTATAAGGTTACCTTTCAAGATAAGTAATAAAGTGATTGGTTCTTTTTTTATAACCACAAAATGCAGCTTGCCAGTAAAAGAATATCTTGCTTGCTTACACCCTGTTAATCTATAACAAGTTGCTTGGGTATGAATGTATGTGGGATCTTGGAATCATTTGTTTTTTAACTGTAATACATAAAATGCTTAATCAAGTAAGGGATATGGAAAACATGAATTTTTTTTACTTGTATTCATTGTAATCATTCACTCAAAAAACAGAATGTAACAACATTGTAATTTTTATACTGCCTGGAAGATTTTGCTGGGGTATGTAAGTTGTGAGGGAAATACTAAAGATAGAGTTAAAATGAGTTAAATAAAAACATCAGGAATGAGAGAGTTAGAAGGAGTTAAAATGAAAACATCAAGAATGAAAGAAGGAAATCACCAGGAAAATAAAGAATAGAGAATGCAAAAGAGTAAAAAGAAGGTTTGAAGGAAACCATCAAGAGAGTGTGTGAGTGTCTTTTTCCCTAACCCCTCAGTCTTAGTGCCTGCAGATTCTGTGGATTCCCTTTGAGCCCCATGCTGCTGGAGGCTGGTCCCCCAGGCAGCGAAACTACTTCTTTCGTTAGTTCACTGAAGGAGGAACACCAGTGAAAATAAAAATGATTGCAATGCTAGTTTTAGATATTTTCATTTTATTAAAACTGTGCTTTCAAGCCAGGCGGTGGTGCATTCCTTTAATCCCAGCACTTGGGAGACAGAGGCAGGTGGATCTCAGTGAGTTCAAGGCCAGCCTGGTCTACAAGTGAGATCCAGGACAGCCAAGACTGTTACACAAAGAAACCCTATCTCAAAAAAAAAAAAAAAAAAAAAAAAAGCAAAAAACAACAACAACAAAAAAAAGAAAAAAACCTATTTCTAAAGTGTCTAGGAATTCCTAGAACCAAATATGATTTCATTATCTACAATAATAGTAACAGTAGTCTTTGAACATATTGAAAATAACAATCAAGCGAATGAAGGACACATGCTTCCCAGGAGGAGGTATGACAGGAAGAAGTGCACACACCAGGATTAAGAAATGAAAAGTGGGGATGAGAGCACATTCCTGCAAGTGAAAAACAGGACATGCCCAAAGGAATGTGGCCCACTCCATGGAGTCTCTCTAACTCAGCTCTAAAGGAGTTTTTCACACCTGCTATTCTTTCCCCCAAAGTGAACATTCAGGTTGCTACTGGACCACATGGAAATTCTGGAATCTCCCCCGGACAGCACAGATTGCCCAAAGAACACCACTTCTCCTACCCCAGGCATGTGACATATATGTTAAGAAACCACCACAAAATTCCAACCCCAGAACCAAAGTCCTCTAAGCTATGACACAATGTAGAGAAGAAACAAACTATTCTGCTCCCACTGGGAGCCTCTTGCAAAGAGGACAGCGCTAGCCCAGCAGTGTGTCAGCCTTGCTGCCTTTCCAGCCTCTGGAGCTACATTTCCTTACACAGTCGGGGAGTCTCCACTGAAGACTGTAATCTCCTCAACACTCTGTGGGGGACCTGCTCCCACTTTTTCCCCCAGGGTACTCTTGAGTGAGAAGTGAGAAATATTTAGATAGAAATATAGAGGGAGAGAGACAGAAACACAGGATAGCCTAGGGAGGTCCTGAGTCAAAACCCACCAGCCCCTTCAGTCTCTTCTAAAGGGCTATTTATAGAAATGCCAAGGGGTGGAGCAAAAGACCTTCCCTTAGCACAGCCAAGTGCAGACTCTTCCAAACACCTGGTAACCATGAACATGGTCAATCCATCCCCTTATGCAGCCCTGCTGTGTAAAGCAAGTTCAGATCTCACTAGGAAACCTCTGTGGACCCCAACAACACTCCAACATCTACTTTACATTCAAATCTCCCCTACATTTTATAGTTCACAATTTAGTTACTGAAAATCATGGTGATGTCAACCAAGGTCAGGGACCAGTATGTTCAGAGGTAAATATGAGCTCATGTAGCCAGGAAGCATGACCTAACACGTAACAGTAGCTCAGATAAATAAATAAATAAATGAATAAATGAATGAATGAATGAATAAATAAATAAATAAATAAATAAATAGCTTTTGTCGGGCGAATAAATAAATAAATAAATAAATAAATAAATAAATAAATAAATAGCTTTTGTCAGGTGAATAAATAAATAAATAAATAAATAAATAAATAAATAAATAAATAAATAAATAGTTTTTGTCAGGTGAGGACTGATTTGGCTTTCTCTTATTCTGTATTTTGACACCTCCATAAAGACAAAATTTTCTAACTCATCAGAACCATTTGTCCCTGGACTATGTGCATTGTCAGATCTCAAAAGCAGAAATGACAAGTTCTCCAAATTTTCTATAACAAGTGGAGGCCTACCGATAGAGCTGGTTCATTGCAGCCCACTATACATTAAAATCTTTCTCTAAAGTGAGTATACTAAACAACTGAAAGGAGCCATTACCATCTAAACTACTCAATAAGGAATATTACACAGTTCATTATGAGAAAGAAAAAGAGAGAAAACAGATGTGTGTCTTTGCAATTTATCAAAAATATCAGCCAGGCTTAAATTAATCTTCTTGTAAGTGACTGGGGTTTTATCTGCTCATCTGTTTATTTAATTTTCTTTCTATGGAACACAGAAAAAAAATCACATGAGATTCAATAAGAATGTTCAGTTTCAAGTGCGTTGAAGGAATGAGCATTCTTATGTATTGTCTGTGAAATCACTATGCCACACCACCTGACCAGAAGCTGGAATATCAAGAGTTAATTGTAATTTGGGCAGCCAGCTTGCATTTGCCACCATCCTCAGACCTTGTCACCAGGTCTTTTAAGGGTATAAAGGCTCAGAATGGTCAAACATTGACACTAGACTCAAGGCTCCTTTTTAAGTTTCTAGTTTCTGCTACAGTGGACTGATACTCTGTTTGTACAAGGGAGCCTTGAGAAAATTGAAGAATCCTTGCCTCTTCCCATCTAGATTATAAGTGGATGGGTTTTGAGGCTACTGTGGAGTACCAAGGAAATTCTGGGTACTTAGGCATTTATAATTGAATGCTGGAGACCATGAAGTACACAAGCCAGTATTAAGATAAAAAAGAAGCATCCTGAGACAAAGAACCAAAACTCTCCTGACAGTGTTCCTTTGTCCTTACCTCCTCTTCATCTACCACATACACTGGATGAGCCTGAAAGAGGTGAAAGTAGTGGGCTGGGAATGGCGCAGACAAATCATTTGATCGTTTTGAAGCTGACACGTTCACTATGGAAGCTGAAGGACCCTGTGAGTAGAGCTAGGCTCAGGACATGTCTTGACCCACAGGAAAGTAAATCACCCTGTGCCTAGTAAATTCTCGCCAATTCTTCTTGCTGTTCATTGACTTACCATTCTGGCAGCTGGGACAGCATGGAATGACGACACCTGGGATGTAATGCATACTTCTCTTTCAAGAGACCCTGCTGCCATGAGCTTAGCTTCTAGTGTTGCTAGCATTTGGCTTATGCATGCATTTGTGTGTGTGCATAAGGGGTAGCAGAGGGAGACTGTCCTCAGATTTCATTTATAGATAGAATTGCTGTAAGCAGCCATTTAGCTTAGTTGCTTATAAGCTGATAAAATTTAGCATTCTGAATACTATAAAAAGAAACTGCCTCTAAAAAAGTCCGTGTTCTTGTAAGGCTTGGAATTGAAGGCAGAATAAGAAACTAAAACTGGAACTCAAAGTTTTGTAATGGTGACTCACTGATATCATAGAAAGATAGCACTAATCTAATCAAACCATTAAGACAGATTCTGTACACATAGTGACTAAGGAAAGATCGGCTAAGCACAGGAAAGGGGCAAGGGCTCATGATTCAAATAGAAACATTGAGTTATGTTTCTTAGGAAAAGTTCATTACTTCCTAAGAATCTTAAATATTATCATCATCTCAGTAGCTTTAGGCAGATCGCAAAAAGCTTGATTTCTTTCCAGAAGGCATCTATCTTAGTTACTAATGCTGTGATGAAACACCATGTCCAAAAGCAAGTTGGGGAAGAAAGCATTTATTTGGCTTACACTTCCAAATCTTGGTCCATCATTGGAAAGTCAGGGCAGGAACCTGGAGACAGGAGCTGATGCAGAGGCCATGGAGGGGAGCTGTTCACTGGCTTGCTCCTCATGGCTTGCTCAGTCTGCTTTCTTATATAACCCAGAACCACCAGCCCAGGGATGGCCCCACCCACAATGGGCTGGGCTCTTCTACATCAATCACTAATTAGGAATATGTCCTACAGGCTTGCCTGTAGCCTGATCTCAGTGGTTCTCAATTTGTGGGTCATGACCCCCGGGGGTTCAAAAGACCCTTTCACCACCTAAGACCATCAAAAAAAAAGATACTTACATTATGGTTCATAACAATAGCAGAATTACAGTTATAAAGTAGCAATGAAAATAATGTTATGGTTGGGGGTCACCACAACATGAACTGCATTAAAGGGTTGCAGTGTTAAGAAGGTTGAGAACCACTGCTCTAGAGGCGTTTTCCCAACTGAGGTTTGTCCTCTCAGATGACTCTAGCTTGTATCAAGCTGACTTGAAACTGGCCAGTACAGTTTCACAAAACCAGGATCAGGTGATGGACACGAAAGAGGAGAAAGTGAAGACCCAGCTTCGCAAAGACACACAAAAAAGAAAAGAAATAGTATTGTTCAGGAACATCTATTTACTGACCCAGGAGCCTGACTTGAGCATCCAAAATTACTGTCTCTTTTGGTTTCGTGAGGTTAGATTAGTGGTTTTCTAACTTTAAAAAGTCACTTTTTTTTCAAGGAAGACATTAAGCAAAAGTATAAACAATCAACTAGTTTAATGTAGGGGTGCTTTAGTTGGAAAGCATCTGCGATGAGGTAAGTGGGGTGATTGAGACCCTACTCCCCAACATAGCCTCCACCAGCCCCAAGAAATTCTACACGTCCTGTGAAGCGAGATATGAAAATCATGCAAGGCTTGATAGAGAACACAACAGAATAAAATGAGGTCAAAACACTACAGTAGGAAAAACATAAAATGATAAAGTGGTGAAGTCATACACTGACTGCTACACCTGAGGAATCAGAGTTGACAATGTTCCCAGGTTATTTTTCTATCTCTGTTGTTGTAAAGAATTAGTTAATTGATTTTCACTTACCAGTCAGTGTATGTCTGCCTTCTGGACAACGAGGCTGTATTTTCCCAAAACCTTAGAGCATCTTTATTATTGTCTCAGACGCTCTAATTGGAAGATGGATTCTCTTAACTGCTGACTCTCTGGTTGTAAACTCTCCAACAGTAGCAAAACCGTAATTCATTGTAACACTGGCTTGGAAAAATAAAATAAAATCTGAAGAGGACTGAACGGCTTAAATCAGGGAAAACAAAGCCCTCACATACTGATGTAAAACCTTTTAGTTCAGGAGCCCTTAGGAGAAAAAAAAAAAAAGACATAAACTATTAGAATTAAATTGAGTTATAAAATTCCAATAAGAATTTTGTTTGTACTAAGGTACTTCCTTCCCTGGTCCACTAAGTTTAATCCCAAAGTCTGAAAAATGAAGAACTGTTCTGGCAACTCAACTATTTACATACTCAGCTGGTGGCAATGTCTTACAAAGGTGTGTAACTTTTAGGAAGGGAATACTAGAGGGAACAGTCACTGGGGGCAGGTCTTCATGTTTACACCGCAAACCTGATTGCACTGAGGAGACATGAACAAGCAGCTGCTAACCCCACCCCACCCTGTGTCCTCCATAGAGCAGCTTGCCTCCGTGCCTTGCCTGCCATAACTGTGTCTGCTCAAATCATAAGCCATAATAAACTCTCCCTTACATTGCTTTTTGGTCAACTTAACAAGGAAAACAGTGAATATGAGAACATTTCCCATTTCCCATGACTCCTCTTGTGCTGTTAGAAAACATCCAGCGCTGACATCCAATGCTCATGTAACCTGGCCTCACACACTGTCTAATGTACTGTCACAGCCTAAGCAACAGCTCAGCACCCAACTACTAACCTTCTCACTGTTCCTTAAACACTACTATTTTCACCTCTACAGCCTCTCAGAGCTCACACATGCCTGTCACCCAAACACAAACACTGCTCAGGAACCAACCACACAGCATTCCTCTTTTGAGTAGCCAACCCCAATATGACATGTAGTCTGTAAGCCATGTCCCAGACCATAAAATCCCATAGTTCCAACCACACACCCTGTCCCTTGGGCTCTTAGTTATACAGCCCCAGTCACTATTTCCCTTATACTGTGGACATGTCAGACCCCAAACTTCTAATCTCTCATTATGCTACCCTACCTGGCAGTGTCCATCATTATACTGCACCCATGTGGAACACAAAAATAAATATTTCTGGAATAAACGAGTGTATGTGTATTTTCAATTTCTCATCTGCTTACAGAACAGTGCAGAAACTTATACAAGAGAAATATGAACAGACTCCGCCTTCCCTCTACCAACCACACTCATAAGCCTTTCCTTTACTGTCATTGTTTGTTTTACTTTGGTGTTTATCTCAGGACACACTCTGATTAGCCTTTAATTTGTTGTAATAAATCTCCATTATCCCTGCCATTACTTAGAATGCATGGCTGCCTGATTAGTCAAGGCAATGATTTATAATGAAACCGCTATAGAGTACACACTTCCCTTCAGTACCCATGACCCTCCCAGTTTCACTGAAGGCTTTATTCTAAACAAGTTCAAGCTCTAGCTGTAAAATAACCATACTAAAGTGCCAAAGAAAGAGGACAATGTGCATTTTTAGCCAAAGATTCCTAGACAGGACAATCAAACTCTGGTGGTACACAGTGAATAGTTTAATCCATATCAAAACTCATGCTGAGGCTTGTTTCTCAGTGTGATGCAATGGTGCTGAGCAGTGGCAGAGTCTTTAACAGGGACTAATTTGTCCTGAGATCAGACTCCTTGCCTGAGAGGATTAGTTATTCAGACAGCAGGTGAGTCTGGCATCTTCTTTGCTGTCTTGCACTCCACTTTCTGCCATAGATTGGAGCATAACATAGAACATGGCCCTCACCAGAAGTCATTCACTCACCAGAACTACATTCTTGGACTTGCAAATTCATGAGCCAAATGAACCTCTTTACTTTGCAAAGTATCCATTCTTGGTGATTCTGTTATTGTACACAAAACAGACAATACCTTTTGCTAACGCAGAACATGATAAAGGACAAAGAAAGCCACGGGCCATTGTCTCACCACTAGCTTGCCAATGGCCTACTCTCCCCCACATATGAGTTAATAAACCAAACATACTCTGCCAACAGATAAGGCAGACACAATAGAATTTTGAGATAATCCTGTCTGTGATGGAACAGAAAGTGATGTCCTCACTCTGATCTTCCAGCTTACTAGCACACTAAGCAACATGAAAAAGTAAGAAAGGTAAGAGTCTCAACAGAATGCACACTTCACAATGGTCAGCACATGTGAGTACATGCAATCCGCGACTTGCCCAAGCAAAAGAAACAGCATCAGCAGACTTTAGAACTGCCCAAACCCCACATTCCCTCCCTAAACTTTCTTAAGTTCTGTATTCACCTATAGTGTTCAGACTCATTGCTGTGGGGCTTCTGAGAGAAAAGGATCCATTCAACATACTATGTGGTGAGCCACAAGAATATGTTATAAGGAGTCTAGCTGTGTATTAAAGCTATACCTTGACCAAGCCAAGGGTCAGTCAAGTGGCAAGCCATCTAGCATGAACTATTTGGTGTTAAACAGTTTAATATTCAGCTGTGCCTTGTTATAAATTTCTTGTGCTCACAATTCCCATAGAATTCTTGTATGAACTTCCTACTCAGGCCAGTACTTGGATAAGGTCACATAGGCAGAACAAGCAGGTGGTAAATGCATAGCTTTGTTCCTAGTGCAAATGAAGCTCAGACCATTCCCTTGCCTTGAGGCCTAAATGGCTCTCCAGAGCAATTGACTGAGAACAAAAGAGGTTTTTACATATCAAGGTGGAAGGTAGGATGGAGCAACATTCCTGGGGAGGCTGAGAACAGCGTGGCCAGGGGAAGAAGAAACAAGTGTTTCTGTAGAGGCAGACAGAACAACATGACCAGGGAGAAGGGAAGAACACAGAGGTTTTGTAGATGGTAAGGCAGGACTCTTACAGAGTTCATCAGAGCCAGGAGTAGAGAGCAAGTAGAGATGGAGGGCGAAGAAACAGAGGACAAAGATGGGGCTGGAAGCTTAGTCGTTAGCAGGACTATGAGAGGGCAATAAAAGAGGAGATTGTAAGGAACAAGTAAGACCTAGTGTGAACAACCCTGGTCAGGAATAGAATGACGTAAATAAACCACAAATGGAGTAGAGATAAGTTATGTGTGGAAGTTGTGATAAGGCTAGAAACCTAGCCAGAAAGGGGTATAAAAGATGAAGCCTCAGACCTGACCAACAGAGCTCCTCAGACCCTCCTGTGAGACGACTCTTCTCCTTCAGAGACTTGGGCTCCTGCCCTCAGCACAGACGAGGTTGACCAAGATCCAGAGGAACAGACATGGCGAGTCCAGACCTGTACACCTGGAGAGGTATTCCCGTTTCCACTTGGAAGACAGGATAAATATTGCTTGTAATCTTACTGTGTGAATAAATGAGTGTTATACCAAGTCTGAATCAAGAGTGATTATTCCTCCCCCATAAACGGGGTATGTGCTCGCCACAGAGACAAAGAGGAACTGAGTGTCAGGATGGAACTGAAGCCATGTAGACAGAATTTCATCCCAGAGAAATAAAGTAGATGGACAAAGAGCTTGGTGTATCTAGATTTATTCCTGCCCTGAATGCCTGACAGAGCTGTAGCTGTATAGATAGAATTTTGTCATAGAGGAATAAAGTTAACAGACATAAGAGCATAATGTACATAGATTTTTTTTTTCCCTCAGATATCCCACCCAGACATATCGTCTTCCCCAGACTCTGGGCAATCCATAATACTAGATGGACTGCTGGAACCCTCACAAGTTTCCTACTGTGCACAAAAGTACAGACGGAACTTGAAGCAGTGGATTTGGGTCATGCCATGCATGGTGAAATGTCCACATTTGCAGATAATTCTTTTTAGAAACTGTCCTCATTCTCCATGCTGAGACTAAGCTCAGCTTCATGATGTCTGAAAGTTAGGTAGGGCCACAGATTGGAAAGGGGGCTCAATTTAAACTGATTAGAGTCTTCATACTTCATGTCCCACTGAGAGGAAATAAAAGGAACTGCATAGGAACTGCATGGACTGTGTCTTGTAGCTTTCTCACCTCAACTTTGCCTATGTTTATGGACATGAAACTACGTTTTTATAACTGGAATGAAAATAAATTTCCAAAGCATATTCTTTACTAGAAGCACACACTGGATGGCATTGATGAATCAGATCCCAGAACTACATTTTAGTCCAAAACAAACAAACAAAAATTTAAGTTACATATCAGTAAAATGTCGCCAGCTATTTCTCTGGGGACAGGCTGTTCTTTACTCAATGTATGTGTTTTATTTTTGAATGTTCAAAGGTTCTTCTTTGAAGAAATGGTGGCACTGGATTATTATTTTATTGTCTATACCCAATGATGCAAAAAGCTGCAATTTCCATGTTTATCCCCAAATTTTATTTGTGAAGCCCAAATTCTGAGACGGCTGATGTAAGACTTCTCACTCCCAGATGATTTTTCCCAGAGTGCCACACCGTATGAAAGGCACACAGCAAGAGAGCAGCAGAGCCAACTCTGTATCTAAACTGCAGCCAGGCACACGTGACACCGACCCACCCTACCTAAGTTAGCATGTCACACTCTTTAAACTCTGCTCAACCTTTCATCATTTTAAGGAATTTAGATGAAGGGTGAGATGAAGAGGTTTATCAAATTGTTTTCCATTGCTTTAATCTGTATAAGTAAATCTTAGATATGCCCATTTAAAGATGAGTGTCTACATGTAACTTTACCATGTGGGTGACATTCCAGAGACACTCACACATGTAAAAATAACTAGCTGTGCATTGTCAACAGCACAGTAACACCAGCCAGGCTCTTTTCTAAGTCAGTGTCATATATTCTGGTTTCTCTTTAGACCCTATAAATCCTTTGCCTTTCACTAAGTCAGTGTTACTGTATACACAACTGTATATACTCTAGGTAAGTGTTTTCAAAGACATGTTTGTGTACTAGACCAATAATTCCTAGAGTGTGCCCACTGTTTTGCGAGACTACAACAAAAACCCAAAGATATGAAACCTACATTGCACATAGTGTTAGGATAGAAAGGGCTAAAGAATTGATATCTGTATGAATGCTGAGGAGACACTGCAGGAATCAGGAAGTTCAAGTCTGCCCCCCCGCAGAGTTTGAGAAGCCTGATTCCTAATAGTTTCTCATGAAAGTCACTATACTAGGGAGGCTATTCATGACAAACTACCTGGGTAAGACTTATTCCAAGACTTCAAATTCATCATAATTATAACCAGCTCTCATCATCTACTTTCCCCTATAGCCTCACAGGTAGAGTAACTCTGGGTGGGCTCTGTAGCACTAAATGTACCTGCCCTGCTAATCAACCTAAGCCTGTGAGCAGGATGTATCACCCAACAGACAGACTCTTGCCAACTCTTTATGGAGGTTCCCCTCAGAAACTGGGGTCTCTAGACTGACTTTATCTGCTGTTTTCATTCTCCCCTTTGTCATAAGTGGACTCTTATCTTCCTCTCCCATTAAATCATATCTAATTCATCATCTACGGGTATGACTAATGACTCGCCTTTCAGGGTCTTATTATTCTGTTAGGTGGAAGGGTGAATTGGCACTTGCTATCTAGGGAAATCAGAGAGATGCTGAATTAATGAATACAGTTAATTTGAATTCTCAAGTGTAGCCTGACAGACCAACTGCTATGAGAAAAAGAAATCAGATATCCTGACCTTTTAAATGCCATCAAAAGTGGAATGTGAGTATACTTTTTACTTCTGCCTGTAGTATCATAATCAGAATAACTGGCTTAATTAGTTTTGTTTGCAGTGAGCTGAGTTATTAAAAGCACAGCTCCTTGAGAGCAGTTGGTGTTGCCATCTGGCTGGTCCCCTCATTCCTGGTCCCGTTCCTTTCTGCTGTTTGCTGACCAGAAGTCAACACTTCTCCAGACACATAGCATGTTGGCAGTTAGTGTACAAGTGGGTGTGTGAGGACTGGATGAAGGTCAGGCCATCTTGCCAAGAATGCATCTCAGAAAAGAATGTAGCCATGGGGTAGGCAGAGTCCATGAGAGCAGCAAAGTTACTGGACTCCAGGCTAAGACTGAGAAAACTTTCCCCATAAAAAACTAATCTGGGAAATGGCACTCTATTGTAAACCGTATATACCCCATATGCGTGGACCAGAGAACCCTAGGAAACAAACTGAACTCACTTCATCTTCTAGAACTTTTCTCAAGCCAGAGTCTATTGCCAGCCACCAGCTCACACTCTCATCATTCTATGTCTCTCAGTATTTTAACTTTTCAATAGGAATGGGATAAAAATGGTTCCATTTCTATTAAGCAATCCTCCCTCAAGTGGCCTTGAAAGCTAGAACAAATGCCCTGCCCTCTTCACATAACTGCTCTGTGCCCTAGGAGTAACTGAAGTTCTCTAGTTCTATACCAACTGGAAACCAGCCTTGAGCAATTCATTCAGCTCTAGTAGTCAGTTAGATTCTTTTTCAAAAGACTGGAAACTTGAATACTTTGATATCTCTAGTGCAGAGAGCTCTATAACTAAGTTCTATTACATGATTTTCTGAACTGAACTTAACTGCACTGTCCTAATTTCTATTTTTAACATTGAAATAAACATCTAGTCACAAGTGAATTTATAATAAAACAAGTAACTACGTATGTGCTTCTACATGTGCAAGCATACAGTGGGGTCGCGGGGATTACTTTCGAACCTGGGCCAGTTCACTACTCCTTGGGCAATCTGG
Organism: Peromyscus eremicus; assembly: GCF_949786415.1. Taxonomy (NCBI): domain Eukaryota; kingdom Metazoa; phylum Chordata; class Mammalia; order Rodentia; family Cricetidae; genus Peromyscus; species Peromyscus eremicus. Next base: position 3,070,729 of record NC_081426.1, on the reverse strand, counting down.
TGGTCTCCCACTCATGGAAGGTTACTATGTTGATGCTGAACTTAGTGAGGACACTCTATCAGCATAGCACACTATAGGCCAGAACTCCTAGACTCACATGATTCTCTCTGTCTAAGCCTCCTGAGTGGCTGGGACTATACGCATGCACCACTGCACCCAGCAGAGATACTTTTTAAGACATGAAAAAGTTGATGTTGTCATTAAGCAAATATCAGAGTGTTCTTAAATGAACCTAGATGATAACACCTACTAAACACATAGGCTACATGGTATAGTCTATGGCTCCTAGACTACAGGTTACTATTCCAAACATGTAGGTATCTATAACACAATGGTATCTGAGTATGCTGAATACAGGCTTGTTACTCATGACTTGCTGAGCCTGCTTTCTTATACAACCCAGGACCACTATCCTCAGGACGATACCACCCACAATGGGCTGAACCCTTCCCCATCAATCATTAATCAAGAAAAATGCCCCAACACACTTGACTACAGGCAATCTGATGAAAGCATTTTCTCAGTTGAGGTTCCTCTTCCCAGATAACTGTACCTTGTGCCAAGTTAAAAAAAAAAAAAAAGGACAAGCACACACTGTGGTAGTCTGAATAAGAATGGCCTCATAGGTTCATCTGCTTGAATGCTTGGTTCCCAGTTGGTAGAACTATTTGAGAAGGATTAGGAGGTGTGGTCTTATTGGAAAACCTGTGTCACTGGGGTGGGCTTTGAGGTTTCTAAAGCCCATGACCTAGTATCTGCTTCTCTATCTCTGTCTGTCTCTCTGTCTGTTTCTCTCTCTCTCTCTCTCTCTCTCTCTCTCTCTCTCTCTCTCTCTCTCTCTCTGTGTGTGTGTGTGTGTGTGTGTGTGTGTGTCTATGTGTGTGAGAGACTCTTTCTCTGCCTACAAGTCTATGTCTCTCTGTCTATCTCCATCTCTGTCTCTCTCCTTCTCTCTGTCTGTGTGTGTCTTTCTCTCTCTCTTTGCTTGCAACTTGACCATAGATGTGAGCTCTCAGCTCCTGCTCCAACACCACACCTGCCTGCCTGATGCCACATTCCTTGCCATGATAGTCATGGATTAATCCTCTGAAAGTTAAGAAAGTTAAATGCTTTCTTTAAAGTTGCTTTGATTGTGGTGACTTCTCTCAGCAATAGAACAGTAATGAAGATAATACCTTTCAATAATAATTTTTAATATTATAGCATCAATTCTCCAGTCAAAAGACACAGCTGGCTGAATGGATCAAAAAACAAAATCCATATATCTTTTGATAGGAAGAAAAACATCTTAGCTTCAGAAGGTTCTTGTATGACAGTTTTTCCGAAAGTAAAACATTCCACCCTGAAGGAAAACTGACCAGATGCACTACACCCACCCACACCCACCCCACCCCACTCGACCCCACCACCCACCCCCACCCTGCCAGAGTAAGCAATAAAAGCTGAGAGTCCCTCTCAGACAAAAAAAGCCAAGCTAAAAAGAAGACTATCAGACCAAACCGATGTCTAGAAGCAGAAATTAGCAGAGCTTCTTAGAAGAGGTTTAGACCAGAGTCACTTGGAAAGAATGTTCTCCAACCTGTTGAGCTGCCTGCAGGTTATACAGTGTGCTCCAAGTTCCCAGATTTTGTGAATCCACATGCTAGGGTGGACGTTGGTGATATAGCTCTCTTTGAGTCACTTCTGCTCTTGTAAGTAACCCTTCACCAATATTCCTATAAATAACCCAAGAGAACTCATTAGTTCACCCAGAGTGACTTTGGTATTCCATACGGTGGTCTGTCATTGGTTCCCTTTGGTCTGTCGTGGGTTCTGTATCTGGAGTGAGTTTCTTCCCTAGGAAAAGTTCTGTCACACAATACTGAGCACCTCCTTACAGTGGACAAAAGTACTTTAGTCAAACAGGCCCAGAAAACAAGCAGGTATTTCTATCATCTCTGACGAAGCAGGTCTCAAGCTAAAACCAGTCAGAAGAGATAAAAAGGAATACTTCATTCATATCAAAGAAACATTTAACCAAGAAGACATATTATCCTAAACATACACATGCCAAACTTGAGTACATCCAATTTTGTAAAACTTACTGGAGTTACGGACATAGATTAACATCAATTCAATAATAGTAAGTTATTTCATTTCAATACCCCACTCTCTTCAATAGACTGGTCATCTAAAAAACAAAACAAAATAAAACAACAACAAGCCTAATCAAAAAGACCTCAGAATTAACTGACCATACATTAAATGGACTTAACAGTTATCTATACAATATTCTATCTAGATACCCAGCAGAATATGAAATGTTCTCTAAAACAGACCAAAAAATAGATCACATCCTAAGAAACAAATCTTAAAAGTTTCAGAGTAAGAAATAACTTCATGTATCCTATAAATCATAATGCAATAAAGCTAAAACTAACAGCAAGCAAATCTAACAGCTGATGCCTTGAGAAAATAAATAAGACTGACAGATCCTTGGCCAAACTAGCCAAAAAGAGAGAGAGAGAGAGGGAGAGAGAGAGAGAGAGAGAGAGAGAGAGAGAGAGAGAGGGAGGGAGAGAGGGAGAGAGAGAGAGGACATCTTGAGGATAAATAAGAAAGGAAAGTCTGTGGCTTAAAAGTGATATATTTGTGTGTCAAGGTGACAAAGGGTCCATTGTGCTGGCTAATTTTATGTCAATTTGATACAAGCTAGTCATTGGAAAGGAGAGAACCTCAACTGAGGAACTGCCTCAATAAGATAAGGCTGTAGGCAGGCCTATATTCACAACAGCTAAGAAATGAAAACAATTTAATTCTCCTCCTATTGACAAATGCGTAATGAAATGTGATACATATACACTATGGAATACTGTTCAGATGTGGAAAAAAATGAAATCATGAATTTGCAGTTAAATGAATAGAACTAGAAAAGATCATATTGAGTGGCATAACTTTGATCCGGAAAGACAAACATCATGTTCTCTTATCTGCAGTTCCTAGCTTCAAATCTTCAGATGTAGAGTAACTTCAGAAACCAGGAAAATAAAAAGAAACCATATTTGGGGGTCGGAGAGAAAGGGCCAAAGCAGGGAACAAGTGATCTGAAAGAGGAAATAAGAAAAATCATGGGGGAGTTTTAATTAGAGACAGTAGAAAGAGATAAATACAAAAGGCAGGAAGAGAGCAAAATAACAGCAGGATGTCTGAAAAAGTCGAGGAATCATAGTATTATTAATCTATGTCTTAGGCAGGATTTCTACTGCTGCGTTGAAACACTATGACCAAAAGCAAGTTGGGGAGGAAAGGATTTATTTAGCTTATGTGTTCATATCTGTTCATCATCAAAGGAAGTCAGAACAGGAACTCGAACAGGGCAGGAACCTAGAGGCAAGAGCTGATGCAAAGGCCATTGAAGAGTGTTACTTAGCCTTGTTCTCCAAGGCTTCCTCAGTCTGCTTTCTTATGGAACCGAGAACCACCTGCCCAGGGTGGTCCCAGCCACAATGGCTTGGTCTCTCCCACATCAATCACTAATTAAGAAAATACCCCATAGGCCTACCTGTTATGGAATATTATTTTAAGGTATGTTACATTTGTTTATGCTATGGAACATTTGTTTGAATGATGCAAAGATGTGTGGCATTCTTTTACGTTGCATTTGTTTAATTCTGTGAAGCTGTGTTACTTTGCCTGTCTAAAACACTTGATTGGTCTAATAAAGAGCTGAACAGCCAATAGCAAGGCAGGAGATAGGATAGGCTGGATTGTCAGGCAGAGAGAATAAATAGAGGAGAAATCTGGGAAGAAAAAATTAGGGAGCAAGAAAAGAAGGAGAGGAGGAGGACATCAGGGGCCAACCACCTAGCTACATAGCAAGCCATGGAGTAAGAGTGAAAGTAAGTATATACAGAAATAGAGAAATGTAAAAGCCCAGAGGCAAAAGGTAGATGGACTAATTTAAGTTAGGAAAAGCTGGCAAGAAACAAGTCAGACTAAGGCTTGGCATTTATAAGTAAGAAAAAGTCTCCATGTGTGATTTATTTGCAAGCTGGGTGTTGGGTCCCCAAAGAGCAAAGAGACAAAAGAGAAAAAGAGTAAAAACAAAAGAAAGGAAAAAAAAAAAAACTAACTACACCTACCTACAGCCCATCTTATTGAGGTACTGTTGGGGACCGATTCCGGACAGTGGTGTCCTTACTTTATCAAACCTTACAAAGGCAGGAAGTTCCTGGCCTAACCTCGGGCTGTACAACTTCCTGGAGTACCTGCTAATCAGCCAGCTGCAGGGGCCTGGGACCAAAGCGACCTCACCCTCCCTTAGGAATTTTCCATTCTTCTCTCCGTGCTTTCCCTGTTCCCCCTCCCTGCCTGAAGCCCTGTTTATAAGCCCCAACACCCAGTCAATAAACGGAGACCTCGACGCAACTCAGAATGTCTCTCTCTTCCTTTACGCGCCTGGTCTCCTTTCTCTCTCGCCCCCATTGATCTTTCAGGAGGTGCCTCCTCGAGTCTCATCAAATAACCTGGCCCGCGGGACCGGGCAAGGTACTCTCTCAAACAAGAATCAAGGCTCCCTCCTCTCTAGTGAATCTAGCTTGTGTCAAGTTGACATAAAACTTGCCAGTTCAATCTACCTAAAATTATATATAGCATATATAGGTCTATGTATACATATAAATATACAGTTTAAATAAAGTTTTCATATCTGTGCTGACAATGGTCCCCCAAAGAACTATAAACTATCTAACAAAAATCCCAAGACCAAGTATGAGAAGACCCTTTTGAGTTGTTGGTCAGAGTTGTCCAAGTGACACCTAAAACATTATAAGCTATTGGTTTTGCCCTTGGTTGCCTCCCAAGGTTGAAGGTAAATCCCTATTGGCTAAAGACTTGGGACATAAGATCTGGAGGACTGGACTGGATCTGACCTGAAAGCTTCCTCCCTGGGGACTATCTTTCATAGCATCAGAAGGCGCCATATAAGCTTCCAAGGGAGCAAAGCAACCAATACTCCTACCCAGCTATAATTCTATGAACTAAACCAATGACCAGTATAACATGGTAACTCTAAGGGTGCAATGGTGGCAGGCATACTTATCAGTAACTGGACTTAAGGCCCACTCAACAAGAGGAAAATCATGCCTGGTACTGGAAACCTAGCCAAGGCTAGTGAAGTCATGGATCTTGGAGGAAAACCTAAATTGCCACTTAACAAGTATAATTCCTTACCTACATCTGAATGTTTGAATATTTATCCTTACACTAGGTTTCACTCCTCAGCAAAAAATAAAATTAAAAAGTTACTTTGCAATAGACAGAGACCTCTACAGAAAACCACAACTGATCAAAATGCTTAGAGGAAGTGACTGTGTGGTGTCCAGCCCCAACACAACTCCTGCACCTATGGCTCAGAGATCATAGTGGAGGAAAGGGGGAGAAAGCTTGTAAGAGCCAGAGGAACAGGAAGTTGCTGTGAGATTTTGTCTCCTAGCAATGTCAGAGAAGCTGTGAGACCAAAATGAGCCATCTTAGAAATAAGACCAAATGCTTTCACCCTAAAACTAAGGCCTAAGATTTCTCCTTTTAGATACAGGCCATGAGTTACTGGAATAGGTCAAGAGTTACTAAAACTAGTCAGTTAAGATTCCAGGAACCAGGAAGTGTAAAAGTACAGAGTCAAAAGGTAGTCATGAGGTAATGACTGCTGGGCTATGGAATGTCCTCTCCCTGGTTTCCAGAGTAACTGACCATAAAAATGTCCCCACCTGAGGGCAGCCAATGAGAAATGGTGGCAGGCAACCACTCCCTTAGAAGTAAGGTTAAGCCATGATTTCTAGGGAGTCCCTAGAAGTGAGCCAATCAGAATTTTACCCATGCTAGCACCCCTAAATGATGTAACCTTGTGGCTTTTGCCTTTAAAAACTGAACTTGCAGAAAGGCGGACACTTCCTCCAGCATCCACTGCATTGGATCTGTTGGACGAAGTCTCTGTCTAGGCTTGTATTGCTCTTTTGGATATCCCGGATTAAACCTTGCTTTTGCATTCCGGCATGCTCGTCTTTGGTGGTCTCTCTGGGGGTCTCGATCTGATCACAACAAAGCTACACCCATGAAGTCTTATCACCTGCATAAACAAGACCTGAACAATGATGATACCAATGGACACACTCACATGGAAGAGGGAAATATCATGGGACCTCAACCCTAGATAAAAAACTATAGTCAACTACAAAAATCTGGGAGGAGGAGAAATAATCTTTCCCAGGGAAGAGTCCTGAAAATGGTTATCCAATACCTAGTGGTCAGCCCTGAAATTATATACATACAAGTAACATTATACAAACTTAGCAGTTTATATTTCTATATTTAGGTGCACACACATACATAACAACAATTAAAGAAATAGAGGGTATGAATTTGATAGAGAGCAAGGGGTAGGTACATGGGAAGTGTGGTGGGCCACAAGAATATATTATAGAGACTCAGCTGTGTATTAAAGCTATACTTTGACTGGCCAAGGGTCTATCAAAAGGCAAGCCATTTATTAAGAATATTTGCTGTTATCCAGCTTTTAGTATTTCAGCTGTCTTCTACTATGAAATTCTTGAGTGCCCAAATATTCCCAGACCAATTGGCAAACAGTTCAGCTCCTCAGACCTGCTGAACTTCTAGGTAACTCCTTCACTGAGCCTAAGAGACAAGCTGGCTGGAGATGCATAGCTTTGTTTCTTGTGCTAATGAAGCTCAGACCATTCCCTTGCCTTGAGGCCTAAGTGGCTCTCCAAAGCAATTGACTGAGAACAAAAGATGTTTTTACATATCAAGGTGGAAGGTAGGGCAAACAGGGAACCTCAGTGGCCTTGGGGAGAAGAAACAGGTGTTTTCTGTAGAGGCAGACAGAAGGGCATGAACAGGGAGAAGAGAAGAACACAGAGGCCTAGTAGATGGTAAGGCAGAACTCTCCTAGAGTTTATCAGAGCCAGGAGTAGAGAGCAAGTAGAAATGGAAGGCAAAGAAACAGGACAAAGGTGAGGCTGGAAGCATAAGAACTTAGTTGTTAGCAGGACTATGAGAGGACAGTAAATGAGAGGACAAAGAGGAACTGAGTGTCAGGATGGAACTGAAGCTATGTAGGTAGGATTTCATCCCAGAGAAGTAGAGGGACAAAGAGCTTTGTGTCTAGATTTATTCCTGCCCTGAATGCCTGACAGAGCTGTAGCTGAACTGATAGAATTTTGTCGTAGAGGAATAAAGTTAACAGACATAAGAGCAAAGTGTATGTAGACTTTTCCCCCCAGATATCCCATGTCGGACATAGCAAAATCCCCAGACGCTGAGTAATCCATAGGGAAGGGCTGAAGGAAAGGGAAGGGAAATATGATGTATTTTAACTTTAGAAAGTAAAACACACACCTTTAAAGAAATCAGCTAAAGCATTTCTGTACCCCAACCATACCAGTAGTCAAAAATGTGAATTTTCATTTGCCAGATTTAAAGGATTCAATTTTCTTTTCTGTAACTGAAAATGAAGGTAAAAGACATACATGTGGGGAAAGTCACTCAGTTATTTAAATTCAAAGCATTTAATGTTCAATGAATGTACATATAAGGTACTTAACTCTACATATGGTCAAGGACAAAGAGGTACAGAGGGCTGGAAAGATGGCTCAGTTGACAAACTGCCAGTCATACAAACGTGAAGACCTAAGTTTGAATACTGAGAATGCACATAAAAGCTAGCCTTGGTTACTGCAGAACTGGTGGGGGACGATGGTGGCCATCAGGGAGAAGAGAATCCCCAGGAACTATTAGCCACTCTATAGCTGAGCAGTGAGCTCTGGGGCTCAAGGAGAAACTGTCTCAGACATGAATTGGAAAGTTATCTAGGACAACACCCACCTGAAGTCACATATAGCTTCCATAAACATGCAGACATGTAACCCCACACACATGCACACATGTATCACACACACACACACACACACACACACACACACACACACACGTGTACCTCACACAAACATGTACACTTGTACCCCCCCACGACCACACATGTACTCCCCACATACATGCACACAGACACACAAATACAAAAAGAAAAAGAAAGAAATTAAAGGGGAGTGTTAGGGAGTAGAGAGAAAGGGAAAGTGGGAGGAAGTGGAAAAATCAGAGAAACCGTACAAATAGTGAGTATAGTCTTTGCATAACTCTAAAATCCACCATTTTCTGCCCCAGAGAAAAGCAGGGAGACCTAAAGTTCTGAGGGTTCTGTTCCTGCAGTTTCCTCCCTGCCAGTCTGAGCTGCAGTGGCTTCTGAATACAGGGGACTTGGAGTAGTTACATGAACCCTGGAGGTAAGCAGCCACATTACACAGCCCAATTATCACCTTTTATCTTAGAGAGGAGATGCGGCCTTGACTTATTCAGGATAAGAACACAACCTGCTGTGCCCTCTGCCACCCTCCTGCCTCTCTAGGTACTCTGCTTAAGAAAGAGCAGCTTCTTCCTCCTGGAAACCCTGGCCCGCCACTCCTGAGAATGCGGTTTCTGTCACTGAACCTCCCCGATGACAGACCACCATAAATGAGTGCCAAGATTTCGTCTGTTTTCAAGTGCTTCTGGTCTACTCTCAATTTCCCCGGCTTTCTTAAAATCAGCTCATTTCAGAACATGAAACTATCCTGAATACGTCTTGGAATCAAGTTCAAAATTAATATTACAAATATATACAATGCTCATCATACACATTATGTGTTAAGATATCATTAAGCGCAGGGCATGCTTATGACAAACTACCAAAAACATAATTATTTCAGTTCTTATATTACAGAAAAGTTCATTATCTGAAGTATAGTCTAGACCTGGGAAATAAAGAATAAATATTGAAAAGGCCAAATTGGCAATGGGGAGACAGTTGAGTTGGTAAACATAAGGGCCTGTATTCAGATCATACACATCTGTAATCCTAGCAGGCAAAGACAGGCAAATCTCCAGAGCTTGCTGCTCTCCAGGTTCAGGAGAGACCACATCTCCAACAATGTGATGTGTAAGGTTGACACCAGAGGTCAACCTCTGTGTCCACATGAATGCTCTCACACACAAACACACACATAAATATGCTACACACCAGAGAGAGGAAAATAAAGGCAAAATACACAGAGATGACACTTTACTCACAGAAGGACAGCTCATTTGTTCTTTACACATAGAGTTATAAACAGTTGTGGCTGTCCACGTTCCCAAGCTACAGTATACTATCAGAAGTGACAACATGAGTGAGGCCTGCCTGAGATGGAAGACAGTGCCCCTGATAGCATGATAGCATAGTACCATGCCCCATCCAGGGACATGAGTACAGTTGGAGAAGTGTGAAAGCCTCTATCAGAAACTTTGTCTGGAAAATGTCTTCCCATCAAGGTCACACTGGCTGGCCCTGTGGTGCTACAAAAACAAGCATTATGGTTGTTCATTTTCTTATAACTTTGAAAAAATTTGGGTTCACATTTTTGTTTCTGAGAGTGAAGATTAACTAAGATCCCTACAACAATGCTTCCAGAATACTTTGTCTTTACTGAGTAGGCAGTTCCCATAGTATTTCTCGTTCCCATAGTATTTTCCTGTTTATGTGGTGATGAACATCCACCCATGCATCTATATCCACAGGTCACGTTTTTAAAGTCTTTACCTAATGAAACTCAACAGCTCACAGGTTTGTATTTCACAGGCTTTGCTCTAAATTCCAGTTCAATGATCCTATTATTTCTATTATATATTCTAAAAGTTGCAATTGCCAAAATATAGAAATATTTAAATAATTTAAATTGGGTGTAAAAGAATAGGCCCTTTACCAATGGGAAGAGATTCTTGATTGAATTCACAGGAACAGCTCATGTGGCTGGGTGCCAGAAATGCCAAAGTGGCATTTCAATATTTGCTTGACTAAATAATCAGTTGAGTGTTTGGCATTGTTCAGATACAATATTTGAGTTATCAAAATGTACATAAATACATACACATGGGCAAACATGAACAACCTTCCTACAGAAAATCCTGGCCACCTAGATTTAAAGAACATTCATAGCTTTGTGGAATCACTTCCAGTGGAGGTGAAAACTGGTCACAGCACCAGCTGGCACATTCCTAAACCTTTCAAGTTTTCCAATGGCCTCTCAGACACTCTGGGATTGTCATAAACAAAAAGCATAATATTTGAAATAGTTTGTCATTTAAATATATTTCATGATTAATGCAAGATGTTTTGCACATACAAGTATGGTACAATAAATTCTACTTTTTAAAAGTTCTTAAATTGTTTTAATCATCAAAGTTTTCTAATTGCTTGCCTCTTAGATACTTTGTGATTTTTAAGTCATTTAATCAAATGGCTTTTACAATTAGTGCAATATGCTTTATGCATACAAGTATGATTCTACTTTTCAAAACTTCAATTGCTTTCCTATCAAAATACATATAGTTACCAAATTATGCTAAGATCTTAAGAAAAAACACACTATCTGTCCCATTAACTGTCTAACACAACACAACACAACATACACAAGATGAAACTCGTTGCTAACATTCCATAACTAAAGGTCTCTCAAGAGACCTTCAATTTTTTTCTGCTGTCTGGATGCATCAATATGCAGTGCTATGGCTTTTGCTTTCAAAGAGTGATCATTTCTGCTATCAAACAGCACTGCATAACCCAGACAACCTTGGATTGGAAGTCTGGAGAAATCCTGCGGAGTTCCTCCTACAGGTTTATCTTATACTTACAGATAAAGCTACTTTCATGTGGTTTTCCTTATTTATTAATGACCTTGGTATAAAATTAGAAACAGTGTAAAACTCTGGGCAAAATCCAATGAAGTGGGAGGTTTCAAATGTGGCATTGTCTTGTGGAAAACACTCAGCATTGCAGGGCTTGTGTGATCTATATACACCACCAATCTCCACTGTGAATGATATAGAAAGCCATATTCATTTCCCAGCTGGACACAAAGCCTTTAAATAGTAAGGTAATCCTCCACTGCTCACATGTCAGCTTTCCCCTGAAAGTAGCCTGACAACCCCATGGACCAAAAATACAGATTTTTCTTCCTCAAAGCAGTTGAACGTTCAGACAGCCCTGACCTAGAGTTGAGAGAAGTGAAGACTCACAATACCTGCTATATTCAGTCCTTCTATTCATGGGGTTAATCAATGGAAAAGAGAAGCAAACGTTCTTCATTTCCCAGAATGCTTTAGTGTTTGAGGCTTTTATGCAAACCCACAGCTCCTTATACATGGAATGGTTTTTCTCCTGGCCTGGTCATTCACACCACTACTAAGTGCCTGTGGAAGCACCCAGTCAACATCATCTGCATACATGAGTAAAGGCCTCAACAACTGATGTTTTCAAGGCCACAGTAAATTTAATCTGCACCTAGGTTAGAAACCAGCACAATGAAGAGCAGTTTTATAAAACCAGCGTACCTGGAATCGCAGCACTGGGGAGGTGGACCAGGAAGCAGAAGGATCACTAAGTCCAGGTTAGCATGAGCCATGTAGAAAACCTTGCTTTAATTTTGCCCTCCCCCAAACTGGAAGGACTGGTGGTGTCTAGATACATTTGCTCCTATGTAGGAAGAGGAGATACAACCTCTCTTTCTGTCTCTAGAGTCTCTAAACTGCCAACACAAGGAAAGCAAGAAACTCTCAAGAGTTGGGCATGTAACTCTGCCATTCCTACCAGTGAGGCCAAAGCTCCTCTAAAGAGACCTGACTTATTCTGATCAAAGGATTTTTTTTGTACGTCCTGGTGGCTAGGGTGATGTAGGAGAACACAGTTATTGTCCATTGACATGTACTCAAAAGCAACTGGGGCAGAGACCCCTGATTGATCATATACTACGCAGGCCCCTAGAAGTCCAGGTAGGCCACCTGCCAGAGGATCTCCTCAACTCTCTTAGTGCCCCACCCAACCCTATCCCCAATCCCTCCATCCCTCCTCTTGCCACGGCCCAGCCCTCAACTTAAGGAGAGACATCCTGCTCAACCAGAGGCCACATCTGCCAAAAGACCAGAGAAAACAGAAAACAAAGAACAAATCATCCTTTCAACAAAGACAAACTCAGAAATCAGCACCAAGACCTATAATCACCCCAAACCCAGATGCCTACATGCTAGTGTAAGAACATAATCAACAATAGCCAAGGCAATAGGTCACCACCAGAGAATATTCTACAACAGCAAGCCCTGAATATTTGAACACAGCTGAAGCACAAGAAAAGGACCTTAAAACCAACTTTATGAAGATGATAGAGGTCCTTAAAAAGGAAATGAATAAATCCCTTAAAGGAATTGAGGAGAAGACAATCAAAAGAATCCAGGGAAACACAAATAAACAAAAAAAAATGGAGGAAATGAATAAATAACTTTTAAAAAGCTAAGATAGTCAATTTAAAAAACAAACAAGCAATTGAAGGAAATAAATAGAACTGTTCAAGACCTGAAAAATGGAAATAGAAACAATAAAGAAAATATAAACTGAGGAAATCCTGGAAATGAAAAATCTAGGTAAGTGAACAAGAACTACAGAGGCAAACTTCACAAACAGAGTACAATAGAGAGAAGAGAGAATCTCAGGAATGGAAGATGCAACAGAAGAAATGGATACATTCGTCAAATAAAATGTTAAATCTGGAAAATTCCTAACACAAAACATTGAGGAAATCTGGGGCACCATGAAAAAAACAAATATGAGAATAATAGAAATAGAAGAAGTAGAAAAATACCAGCTCAAAGGCCCAGAAAATATTTTCAACAAATCATGAAAGAAAATTTTCCTAACCTAAAAAAGAGCATGCCTAGAAAGGTATACGAAACATACAAAACACCAAATAGATTGAACAAGAAAAGAAAGTACCCTCATCAAAAATAATAAAACACTAAACATACAGAACAAAGAATATTAAAAGCAGCAAGGAAAAAAGTTGCAAGTAACATATAAAAGCAGACCTATTAAAATTATACCTGATTTCTCAAGGGAGACTCTAAAAGCCAGAAGGGCGTGAACAGACGTGCTGCAGTCTCTAAGAGACCACAGATGCCAGCCCAGACTACTATAGCCAGCCAAATTTTCAATCACCATAGGAGGAAAAAAACAAGATAGTCTATGATAAAGTCAAATTTAAATAATATCTATCCACAAATCCAGCCCTTCAAAAGATACTAGAAGGAAAACTCCAACCCAATGAGGTTAACTACACTGATGAAAATACAGGAATTAAATAATCTCCATCAAATAAAAAATCACCAGCAAAACCAAAAGAAGGGAACCCCACACACAGACACACATACCACCATTACCACAATCAACACCACCAACAACAAAATAACAGGAATTACAATTATAGGTCATTGATATCTCTCAATATCAATGAATTTAATTCCCCCAATAAAAACACACAGACTAACAGAATGGATGTAAAACAGGATCCATCCTTCTGCTACATAAAAGAAACATACCTTAACATCAAAGACAGACATTATCTCAGAGTAAAGGGGTGGAAGGTTTTCCAAGCAAATGGACCTAAGAAACAAGCTGGTGTAGCCATTCTAATGTCTAACAAAATAGACTTCAAACCAAAACTAATCAAAAGAGACAGGGAAGGACACTTCATACTTATCAAAGGAAAAATCTACCAAGATGATCTTTCAATTCTTAATACCTATGCCCCAAAGGAAAGGCACCCACTTTTATAAAACATTACTAAAGCTTAAATCACACACTGACCTTCACGCATTGATAGTGGGAGACTTAATACCCAACTCTCACCAATGTAAAAGACATCCAGCCAAAAACTAAAACAGAAATACTGGAGCTAGCAGATATTATGAACCAAATGGACCTAATAGATATCTACAGAGCATTTCACCCAAACTCACTTTCTCCAAAACTGACCACATACTCAGTCACAAAGAAAATCTCAACAGACACAAGAAAACTGAAATACTCCCTGCATCCTATCAGACCACCACAGACTAAAGCTGGATTTCAGGAAGCCTACAAACTCATGGAAAATGAACAACTCTCTACTGAATGAAAACTGGGTCAAGATAGAAACAAAGAAAGAAATTAAGGATTTTCTAGAATTCAATGAAAATGAATACACAACATACCCAAACTTATGATACACTATGAAAATTATGCTAAGAGGAAAGTTCATAGAACTAAGTGCCTACATAAAAAATGTTGAGAGATCTCACACAAGCAACATAACAGCATACCTGAAAGCTCTAAACAAAAAGAATTAAGCACACCCAAGAGTAGTAGATGGTAGGAAATAATCAAACAGAGAGCTGCTGAAATCAATAAATTAGAAACAAAGAGAACAATACAAAGAATCAATGAAATGAGTTGGTTCTTTGAAAAAAATCAACAAGATAGACAAAGTATTTCCAAACCAACTAAAAGATGGAGAGAAAACATTCAAATTAACAAATCAGAAACAAGAAGGGAGACGTAACAATAGACACCAAGAAAATCAGGAGAATCAAATGGGCATACTTTAAAAACCTGTACTCTAACTAATTGGAAAATGGATAATTTTCTTGATAGATACCATTTACCAAAGTTAAATGAAGATCAAATAAACAGTATAAATAGACCTATAACCCCTAAGGAAATAGAAGCAGTCGTTAAAATCTCTCGAGATAGATGATAGATAGATAGATAGATAGATAGATAGATAGATAGATAGATTTTTTAAAAGGCCAAGGCCAAACAGTTTTAGCACAGAATTTTAACAGACTTTCAAAGAAGAGCTAATGCCAATACTTCTCAAATTCTACCACAAAATATAACAGAAGGAACATACCCAATTCATTTAATGAGGCCAGGGTTACCCTAATACTCCAAACTACACAAAGATTTAGCTGAGAGAATTTCAGATGAATTCCCCTTATGAACATAGATGCAAAAATACTCAACAAAATACTTGCAAACCAAATCCAAGAACAAATAAAAAAAGATTATCCACCATGACCAAGTAGGCTTCATTTCAGAGATGTAGGGATCTCATATGGAATGAAATCAACATATGGAAGTTAGTCAATGTAAACCACCATAAAAAGAAATTGAAAGACAAAAACCACATGATCATCTCATTGCATTCCAAAAAAACCTTTGACAAAATCCAACACTCCTTCATGATAAAAGTCTTTGAGAGACCAGGGATACACGGGACATACCTAAACATAATAAAGGCAAATCACAGCAAGCCAGTAAGTCAACATCAAATTAAGTGGAGAGAAACTCGAAGCAATTCCACTAAAATCAGGGATAGGACAAGGCTGTCCATTCTCTCCATATCTATTCAATATAGTACTTGAAGTTGTAGCCAGAGCAATAAGACAACTGTAGGACATAAGGATGCAAATTAGAAAGGAAGGAGCCAAAGTATCATTATTTGCAGATGACGTGATAGTATATATAAGTGACCCCAAAAATTCTACCAGGGAATTCCTACAGCTGATAAAGAGTTTCATCAAAGTGTCCGGATACAACATTAACTCAAAACAATCAACAGCCCTCTTATATGCAAATGGCAAACAGACTGAGAAAGAAATCAGGGAAACATCACCCTTCACAATAGCAGCAAATTATATAAAATATCTTGGGGTAACTCTAACCAAGCAAGTGAAAGACCTGTATGATAAAAATTAAAAATTAAAAATAAAAAAACCTTCAAGAATTTGAAGAAAGAAATTGAAGACGATATCAGAAGATAGAAAGGTCTTCCATGCTCATGGATTGGCAGGATTAATATAGTGAAAATGGCCGTCCTACCACAAACAACCTACAGATTCAACACAACCACCATCAAAATTCCAACACAATTCTTAACACACCTTGAAAGGACAATACTCAACTTCATATGGAAAACAAAAAACCCAGGACAATTAAACAATCCTGAACAATAAATGAGCTTCCCAAGGTATCACCATCCCTGATTTCAAACTCTACTACAAAGCTATAGTACTAAAAACCACAATACAGCATAAAAACAGACATGTCAATCAATAGAATCAAATTGAAGACCCAGACATAAATCCACACACCTATGGATACCTGATTTTTGATAGGCTCAACTAAGCAGGGCTCATGGGAGCTCACAGAGAGTGGGGTGGCAATTGGAGAGCCTTCACGGATCTACTCTAGGTTCTCTGCATATATGCTATGGTTGTTAGCTTGGTATTTTGGGTAGACTCCTAACAGTGGGAATGGAGGTATTTCTGACTCTGTTGCCTGTTCTTAGCATTCTTTTTCTCCTACGGGGTTGCCTTGCCAGCCTTGATGTGAGGGTTTGTGCCTAGTGTTATTGCATCTTGTGTCATGCTGATGCCTGTTCTTTTCTCAGGAGAGACACTGGTGGGTGGGGGAGCTGTGGAGAGGGGAAGTAAGGGAGAACTGGGAGAAGTGAAGGCAGGGAAAGCTTCACTCAGGATGAATTGTATGTGAGAAGATAAAATAAAGAAAGAAGGAGGGAGGGCGGGAGGAAAAGAAATGGGCTCAAAAGAAGCAAAGGGATCATTTATGTGACCCTCATGCTTTTAGAAAAAGAAGACAATACAATAAAGGCTATTGTTTGTTCTATATTTCCCTTCTCTTTTTATGATAACCAACAATGTATGCCTCTGGAATTAAAATCAAAAACTTTTATTAATTGTTTGTTTTCTGATAATGCTGAGTGGGTAAACTGTCTCTGATCAACAGAGAAAAGCTGTTGCTAAAAAGAACCTGAGTAATCTAAGGTATCCAGGACCTGAGCTAGAATCCTGCTTTTAAAAAAAGCAAAGATCTTCCAGCTTCATCTGCAAGCAAGTCTTGTGAAAGAAGACACCTGCACCTCCTAAGAAACTTCAGCTTAATGTCAGATTTCAACAGAGTCAGGTAATAAAACCCACCCTTTCAATGCTTGGGGTCCAGTTTGTAAAGATTTATAGCTAGGAGTAGCTAGCTATTTGTGGACTCTAATTGTAATTCTGAAGCACAATAAGCAACTTTGATAAGTTGGCCAATGCCTTAATATTGAAATGCAGTAAATGTTGAATGTACTTCATTTTCGAAAATGGAACTCTATAAACTAAGAAGAAAAGGAAACTTACCCTTTGAACATGGAAGTACACCCATGTTCAAAGATCTGGGTTAGTTTTGAAGATATGTGCCTTTGTGTGCTGATTCTGTTGTTTTTCAAAAGGCTATAAGAAATGATTATTAGAACTTAAAGAGAAAATGTTATCTAAAATTTACCTGTGCATTCTACTTGGAGATTACATCAACTGTGCAACCAAAGGAAACTAATAGATAAATTTCAAAGACTCCAGAGTTTATAAGTGAAAGCATGAGAGAACTTAAAGATGATGGAGGCACAGTCAGCTGAGATGTTTTCAGTAAGATTCCCTCAGTGTGCATGGGTGTGGTTGTGGGAATGCACTTCCTTGGCGAGGACAACACCCTGCAGGCTGTTTACCTGTTTCAGCTGCCACAGTTCAAACCACCTTCTCACTTGCTTTCACCAGCTTTTTGTTCATGCAAAAATATGCAAGAGCTTAATCCACAGCATTCATATTTCACACCAACCCCAAACAGAGTGGCTCTGGAAATGACTCAGTCAATCTGCAATTCAGGATTAACTTCCTGGCTGGTTCTTATCTGTTCATACACCAATGATTACAACAAATTGTATGTGGATTTAAAAGTAGAGGAAAGTATGTTTTACCATCCATATCAAAAATTAATTTGTAATGGCAGAATAAATACAAGCTACCAATGCCCAAGTTTACAGGTTGATGATCCGGAAATATCTCATTGTGCCACTTCATTTTCCAATTAATTACTGAAATAAAAATGCAATGCAAATGTGCTTGAATCACACTGTGGTGAGGATATCAACTCTTAGCAGAAGAGCCATTACTTAAAAATGAAAATATTTAGACACAAGAATTGAACTACATACGAAATTTTCAATAATGGTACCATTACAATAGATTTATAGTTAAATTATTATACTGTTATATTTTTAAAATCATTTGTTTGGCCCACTAAATTTAACTAAATTCAGGTAACAATGAGTCATATCTGATATCATCCTTAAAAGCATTTGACAAAAATCAACATCTTTTCAAAAAAGGAAGCCAATGGATTAGAGAAGAAATGCACCTCAGCACAATAAAGGCCAGCATTACAACCATTCTCAGCAGAGGAAGTGTAAACGTTTTCCTCTAAGATGCCCACGCTCATGACTGTTTATCACAGGACCGAAAGTCTTGCCCAGGTACAAATAAGAGACATCCTATTAAGAAAGGAAGAAATGAAATTGCCTGGATTTGCTGGTAACATGATTTTTATAGAGATATTTCTAAAGTATCTACAAAAACATGTTAGACCTGGTAATCAGATTAGGTAACCTTGAAGGACAATAAACCCAGTGACCTCAAATAAGTAACATTTCTATTAACTACTAGCAGCTATTCAACAAAGAAATTAAGGGGGAGGGGAATCCCACTTATACTAGGAAAAACAATAACAAATAGCAAAAAGAGCTATATAAATTTAGAGAAAGAGGATCTGGTAAAATGGTTCAGTGGGTAGGAGCACTTGCTAAGCAGGCATAAGGACCTTAGTTCTAATCTCCATCACCCACATAAAAAGCCAGATATCCCAGCACTGGGGGGCAGAGAGTGGAATGCAGAAACAGATGGTCACAGCCTAGCTCCAGGTTCAATAAGAGACCCCATCTCAGGGAAATAAGGAGAGGGATACAGTATGACTCCTAATGTCCTTCCTCCAAACTCAGTACAGGAGCACATCTGTGCATGCACCACCATATATATACACACAATTAAGG
The DNA here is from genome assembly GCF_949786415.1 of Peromyscus eremicus. NCBI lineage: Eukaryota > Metazoa > Chordata > Mammalia > Rodentia > Cricetidae > Peromyscus > Peromyscus eremicus. The sequence goes on along the minus strand of NC_081426.1, from coordinate 3,051,854 downwards.
AGGTAAAGGGTCTGTATACTGAAAACTATAAAACATTAATGAAATAAATTGAAGAAAAATAAAGGTAAACTAAAGGATATTCTATAATCATGGATTGGAACAATTAATACTGTAAAACCACTACAAGCTTTTGAAAGAATCAACATAATCTTTACCAAAATCTCAATGCCATTTTTCAAAGAAATGGTCAAAAAATCTTAAATTAAAATGAATATATAAATGATCTTGAATATCCAAAACAATATTAAACAACAACAACAACAAAAAAAAGCTAGAGGCATCACATTCAATTTTAAAACATATTATAAAGTGATTATAATAAAAACAACATAGTACAATAAAAAACTTTTTAAAAGACACATTGACCAATGGAACAAGATAGGAAACTCCAAGAATAGACACACATATTTGATCAATGATTTTGTTTTCTGAGCTGATGATCAAACTCAGGACCTTGTACTCACTACACAAACACTCTGCCACTGAGTCGGAAGAGACAGAAGGAGTAGGCATAGGCATAGACAGGATGGCTACAGGCACTAACAAAGTATTGTGTATCTCAAAATAACTAAAAAGGCAAACTTCAAATGTCCCAACACAAACATGATTTGTGAGCTGGGTAATGGATATGCTATTTAGATTGATTTAACCACGCCACATTGTATATACAGTATCAACCAACCACATTTTACCCAATAAATATATACAATAATATTTGTAAATGAAAAGAGTAATGTCTTAAGCATAAGATAAAAAATGAACTGTAGTTCTTTATTTAAATAACCATTTTGTAAGTGAATCACTTGTCCCTCAGTATTTTTTTAAGAAAAGTTTCCTTAAAATAGTACACAGAGTTACTTCTCAAGCTCATTAAAAACTAATCAAGAAATGGAAAAGTCATTAAGTTTACCTTCCCATTAACCCATGGTGTCCCCTGAAGACAAGTGTCATGAAGAGTGACCCAACTCATGACAGCAGCAACCAAATTGTCTTCTAAATGACTTTGGACTCTTATGGAGAGCTGTAGGGCCAAGTTGCCAGCAGCCATCAGGGTACCACAACAGGGGACTGGCTTCTCCCAGCCACCTCTCAATGTGAACAACAAAGAAACCTGCAGCTTTGAATGCCCCCACCTCTCCTTTTTCACTCAAAAGAACACTGGATACACTGGAAGGCAAACTTCCAGAGTCAGTTTCAGCACTAGAGAGAAGGATTAGGATGAAATGGAACCCAACAGGTAAATCCCCAGGCACAATATTGAAAATTTACCCTTTTGTGTCACTGCAAAACCTGGCTGCCGCCTCCACCCCTGCTTGGAGCTGGCTGCCCACAGACTCCAGAGCAGTTTTCAAATAAAATGATAAATTTCAGATATCTTGAATAGAAAAACGACAGTTGATAAAAACCAATCATGTCCACTCCAACCCAACCATAGATAACACAGAAGAATTATGGGGGGAGTTAGGCTTTTTTATTTTCTTTAAGAAATGATTTCTTTTTCAGGTTCAAAGTGATTTCAGAACCAAGATGCAGAAAATTAAGCCTCTTCCAAAAGGTTTAAAAGCGCTAGTATAATGTTGCCTCAGCAAATACAGTGGATGTTCCGCTTCCAGCCTCCAGACAGTGCACATTTTAAACAGGCACACTTAAATGACCCAGAAAGACATCTCCTGCAGTGCAAGTACATCCTGTTAGAATATGGCTGAGACTGTGGAGAAGAGGGTGATAGGCTGTGAGTAGGGAAGGAATCGTTTGCTGCATTTTAAATGCAAATAGAGGTCACAGATTGATGCTACCACCTCCAACCCGACAGAAAATTTAAAAAAAAAATTCAAGATAAAGGTACATGCATAGGTCTTTAAGCAAAACCCACAGAGACTGTTTAGGGACATGAAATTTCTTTGTTGTGTTTAAATATTCATTTCTTCCTATACATAAGCTATTCACTGGATTTCAAAATCATCTGGAAGCCATGCCACAAGTGATCCCTGGTTAGGAAACAGCAAACAGCTAGGAAAACATTCAAGGTCAGAGTCAATGAATCTATTTCTATCCAACACAGTACAGATTTCACTCTGGCAACTCAGCAGCCCAAGATGGACAGTTCACCTCTCCTCCCTACCCTCACACCCAAGCTATATAAGATAAAATAAATATGGGGAGAGTGGAGAAGAAACGCATGATCATTATCCCGGAGAAATGTCAGGTCTCCTACCTACCCACACTTAGCCAGTACTCCCCTTCCTAAAACTGCTGGAGAGCACCTCTGAATTCTCAGGGGTCTGCTGAGTTCCCGAGGAAAGCAGTTCCCCAGCGCGTACTGACCCACCGTTCATGCCACTGTAGACATTTCGGTGATGGGGTGCTGAGTCCTCTTGAGCCTGCCGTCGGAGGGTGCCCTCCCTGCTGCCCCCGCCGCTGCCTCCACTGCCACCTACGTGCTTGTGATCAGGGCTGCCCCCGTAATGTTGTTTGAGATGCTCTGGGCTTGTTCCCCTGGCTCTGGGGAGGTGCTCCAGGCTCCCACCGAGGGCATGTTTCTGGAGATGCTCAGGGCTCCCTCCGCTGTGCCTGGCATGTTCTGGGCTGCCCCCTGGTCTGTGCTTCTGGAAATGTTCAGGGCTTCCACTCAACACGTGTTTGGGCAGCATTTCCGGGCTGCTCCCTGAATGTGGGTGCCTCTGCTGCTCCGGGCTGCCTTTGCACAAGGGCTTGTGGTGCTCAGGGCTAGGTCCTTTCAGTGCTTTGGGGTGATCTGGGGTCCCAGAAGCCCTGGGTTTGTGCAGATGTTCAGGGCTGGAGCTCCTGTGTTTGGTATGCTCTGGGCTGCCCTCGCTTCGGGGCTTCTGGAGATGCTCAGGGCTGCCCCCACTAGCATGGTGTTTGTGGTGGTCAGGACTGTCGGTGCTGCCGGTGCTGGAGGTGCTGCTGCCATCACCCACATCCCGCACATAGGGTGCGGCGGTGGCCACCAGTTGGCACAGGCTGGCCTGGCTGTCGATGGAGCAGCGGCTGCCTGCACATCCTGCGCCCTTCTCCTCATCCAGCAGCACACAGAGCTCCTTAAGCTCCATGTTCTCCTTTACCACCTCCTCCTGCTTCACCTCCAGCTCCTTCAGCTTCTGTAGATATAAGGCCACCTCCTTGTGCATCACCCCAGCCGTGTAGCGACCCAATCTCTGCCACTCCCGGGACACCCTTTTGCCTTTCTGCCGGTCATCATCCAGGAAACAGCATAGGTCCCTCAGTTCCTGGTTGTCCTCCTGGAGTTTCTGGTTAATATCCTGAAAAGAGAGATGGGAGTTCAATGGAGTCAAACAGAAGAGGTGGCACTGAGCCTAGACCTTTGCCAGGGAAAGTCCCAGAACTGGAGAATCCTTACATAGGTTCTCAACATGTGGGTCACAACCCCTTTGGAAAACTCCTAGCTCTAAAAGTATTTACATTATGATTCATAACAGTAGCAAGATTACAGATATGAAGTAGCAATGTAAACAACATTATGATTGAGGGTCACCACAACATGAGGAACCATATTAAAGGGTAGCAGCAATAGGAGGGTTGAGAACCACTGTACATCAGGTAAGAGACCACAGAAAGTTGAAAGATTGCAGATATCCATGAAGTTAAACTATAGGTACTGGTTATGTTCCCTAAGGGATACTCTAACAGTTATTTTATTCAGTTTTTCACCCCAGAGTTTAGGGGATAATAATTATGACCCTTTTACAGAAGAACCTGGGCTTCCAGGAGCTTCATTCTGCCAGCAGCTGGAGAGCAGCCTTGACAGGAAATTATTGCCCTACACTTCAGAGACAAAGATGGTGGCATGGTGGCTTACACAGGTAATCCAGAAACCTGGGAGGCAGAAGCAGGAGCCTCCATAGGACTTCAAGGCTATTCTAGGCCACACAGTGAGTTTCATGCCAGTGAGAGAAAAAGAGAAAAAGGAAGAGAAGAGGAAAAGAAAGTTGTTTATGCCTTGTGACTGTGGAGAGGCTGAGGCAGCATCTTTCAAACGCTGCTGTGAAGTTTTCAGACTCAACAGGGGATGAGCTGTCCCATTCCCCCAACCCCTAGGGAAAAGCACAGTGCCCCCTGGTGGCAATCTAGTCCACTGTATCCACCCTTACTGACCATAACCACTGGGAATTCACCTAAGCTCAACATTTACCATAAACCAGAGCTGCTGCTATTATAATACTCCTCCCCAAACTGCACCCCTCAGCAAATGCCACCTACACCTTTTACTCTTTATAAGAACACAGGGTCATCCCTTTCTCGATATGAACTTACACAAAACGATTCCTCTGAGAAGTGTCCCCTAGTACCATAACATCACCCATGATGAGATGACACTTCAATCCAATGCTTAACGCCTTTGGCATACTTGAGCATTCACTAGACATGACCTTCATCACCTGCCTCATGTACAGTTCTGACAATGTGAAAATCAGATGTCTGAAGTTTCTGTTTATGTTTAGGTGGAAGCCTCACCTCAGCCCCACCTCTCTCTCTCCCCCCGAGACCCCACACCTGAGAAAGCCCACCAAGCAGCTCCACTCCCAGAGGATATTTAAGGTATGGCCCATGGACTTCCCCTGCTGGTTCCCCTCATGGCTTCTCCTCTTCCCCTGGGACCACCCAGGAATGTTCTGCTCAGATTAAACCTAGACTTACTGATTTACTGCATCAGCGGAGAGGCTTAATATTGGGGTTCGGAAACTTTCCAGTTATGCAACACAGTTGTCATTCTTTGCTGCATGGACACATACAGTGAACACAATATGTATTTATGAACATCTCAATGTCCATCTTCTTTAAAGCTCTAGGTCTATGGACCAAACAAGCTACAGCTGTAGTTACCCAAAAGGAATTCCATGCTGTTTTCAGCTGGACCCTGTTATATTGGGATGTACAGTAGAATGAGGGTAAGTTATCACTTGATATTGATGCTTTAGAAGAAATCAGAAGTTCTGGGTATTCAGAGAAAATGATACCAAATAAAATCAATCTTGATAAGCTTTAAAAATTAATCAACATTTAGCTCCACCAAGGCATTTGAGATGAAATTCAAGTTGTGTTGTTCTTCATCTGAACGCATTTCCACCTGAAAACACTTGGATGTGTCTATGCTGTGGCTGTTCTTGACTTATCCAGAATGATAATGTACAGGATTGCTATTATCATAGGCTTTTCCTTAAGAACTGAAATGGACACTTTCCAACATTCCAGAGTAGGTGGTCCAGCAGTGTGGGCCCATTTACACCTTCCATAGCTCCTGCTTCCTATTCCTGTTCTTGAGAATATTATTTGTTTCCAATGTTGATCTATTTTCTTCACCTTTGATTGATGGACAGATAAGCAACCAGCTTGAACCAATAACCTTGTGAACTAGCTTCTTCAAATCTGGCGCATTAAGATATAGACTTTCTTTTAAAAAAACAAAAACAAAAAAACTAGATGTTCTTTTAACATCTCCACAGGCCACAAGATATTACTTTAAGTGCCTAAAGTAGCCTTTTAAAAGTTTAAATCACTCAAGATTTCAACCTACTAAAAGCTGTGTCTCTAGTACAAGAAAATTGTTTTCATGTGGTTCTTTATGTTCTCTGCAGATATGGGGGGTTAAGGAGTATAGTGATTTGAATGAGAATGCCCCCACCCCCAGGCTCTGAACAAACCTCCAATTGATGTTGCTATCTGGTCGATGTTTTGCTGGAGAAGTGTGTTACAGGAGGTGGGCTCACTCCTCCACCTGTTATCTCCGTTATCTGCTTTGTGCTAGCAGTTGAAGATGTGAGCTCTCAGCTTCCTGCTCCTGCCACCATGCCTGATGGACTCTTATCTCCCTGGAATCATAAGTACAAATAAACTCTTTCTTCTACAAACTGCCGTGGCCAGGGTGTTTCATCACAGCAACTGAGCAAGTGATAAAATTAATAAGTGCAACACAGCTGTAGCTACTCAATTCCTCCAGAGCAGTCCCCACCTGGACCAGACTCAGCAGCACAAAAAGACGGTTTTCAGTTCTTCACAGCACCAGAACTCTAACAAAAACCCCTTCACCATGTCTTCTGGATCCACACACTGGACACAGAGAACATCCACTAAGCCTTTTCTAAACATTACTCTGTTGAGAAAGCATTCTCAACCCATCAGTCTCTCTGTACATGTGCAATGTTTAATCTTCATAAAACCTCAGATACTATCAAAATCCCCATTGGACAGATTGGAAGATTGAGGCTGAGAGCCAAGTTTCCCTAAGCTGACCAAACTGTACAATGGCACTCCCACTTAACCACTTCAAAATAGTTAGATACGATTTTTAAAGTCAGGTTACAGGTGTTGTCATCCCAGTTACTCAACATTTGCAGTTTTCAAGAGTGCCAGACCCTCAGAGGACCCCCAAATGGAATCACTTTCTTCCAGTTAAGACAAAAAATAAGAAAATGTACCCATCGTTCATTCAATCAAGCATATTCATGGCTCCCTATGGAATCCAAGGAAGCTCTCATCCCAACTGGTGAACAGAAGGGAGAACACTGGCCTCGAAGAGACTTCAAACCACAATATACTCAGGATGGACAAAAGGCCTGGGGACTACCATGTTTACCACAAGAAGGAAGCAGAATTTGCGATAGGAGATGACCTGTTAGGAGTAAGTGGTCTCCTGAGTGAGTGCTGTTAACATGCGCATGGCCATGTCAAGGACCCTAATACCATAGCCCCATGGGAGTGGCAAACTCTACCCAGGTGAGGCTCAAAAGGATGACAAAGACTTCCTCGGGTTCAAATATGTCAAAAATATTGACAGTGTGTGCAGAAATATCACTGTAGTTTTCTCCCTTCCCCAGGTGTTCACAGCCTGAAGACTGCTCCCATACAGAGACACCTCCTGCATTGATTAGCCAAACCTTCCTCCTTGTTAAGCTACATATAATAACCTCACCTCTTACTTCCCTATATGCAATAACTCTGCCTCCTTGTTCAACTGTATATGACAAACACACTGAGATTGAAGGATGCTGTGGCTCCACTCTTCCATCAGAGTTGAGTACGTCCCACCAAATCCCACCTTCTCTTCATGTGTCTGTGTGTTGTCATTCCTTCATTCCCTGGTCACCCCTAGTCAGGGTTCTGGAATCCAAGCCACAAAAGAACATCATAGGGACCAGCCTCAATCGCTTCTGAACTCGATAAGGAGGTAGCCTACAAAACCTTGTAATATCAGGTCATGAATCCAGACCTTGAAATTTACTACTTAGGGTAAAATTGCTTTAACTGACCCAATATCTCTTTCTCTAAATGAGGCTACTGGAGGGATTGACCAGATAATGTGGCCTAATACCACTCCTCCACACTCTCTCCTAGACCTGCACATGTTATTAACATTAGTTCTTTATCTGAGTGAAACCTTTAGGAAGTTAATGAAAAAACTTTTCCAGTACACATTGTGTTTCAAACCATGAGAGAAGACTAAACGACAGCACCACAAACAAACGCTATTGCCCAGCCTTGCCTGAGACACCCAGCTCTAGAGGCCCGTGGTTCTACACGGGTGCATTCTCCTGAAGACAATAACTACCAGTCAGTTTCAGCATCAAACCTTCCCTCTACAGTGCTGTGCCTTATTTCCACAACATCTTTAGGAAGTAGATCTTATCATCCATATTTTATTAATCAACAAAACAAGGATCTGAGAAATTAATTACACAAGCTTGCCTCCCTGGTAGATGAGGGTCCTTACTTCCAAGATCATATTCCTACTATTCTAGCCTTCCTCTCATTTCCCCGAGGAGTCTGGTACTTAATAAATAATCCATTAGTAATGAATTAAAACGAGAAAGATTTTGACTGTGGGAATATTCCTATCTGTTCCCACACTAGGGAGTGTGTGACACTGGGTTTGGACCTGAGAGAGTCATTTCCACTGGGGCTCACACATAGGTGAGCCTGGAGCATCTGGCCCTTCCCATTCCTCAGTACTCCAGAATCCCAGAGCTGGAGAGCTGGGGCAATTAACAAACAGTGGGAGAGGAGAGAGACAGGAACAGTTTGTGCCTGGAGGGAATTTGGTCCCTGGGGTTCCTACTTTGGTTTCGTTTGTGTCTGGCTTCCTATAAACAAAAGCAGAACAATGAGAGGAAGGAATACCAGAAGGCACCAGGCGAGCTGTGAGCAGAGGAAGTTTGCAGTGCACAGCGGCAGGGCGGTTCCCGGTGGGTCTGTGGCAGCCTGGCTAGCACATTAGAGCTCTCCAAACATAAAAGAACTAAGGACATCACTAAGGACACTTACCGGCGCCTTCTACAGTGGTCCCCACCCACGCTTAATAAAATCAATGTGAAATCCGGAGTGACTAGCGCAGGGAAGTAAAGCAACTCCAGGTGACGCCAACCTTAGGCTAAGGAAATCATGGGAGCTAGTTAAGACTTGAAGGCAGAAATCAGGCTCACTCGCACACAGCACACTCACACGGGCTTCTCGGGTAGAGTCCGATGCTTCCTTCTCTCCGGTTCCCAGCAGCGGTGCCCTTTCTTTGCCCTCTATTCACTAGAAAGCTAGTGACGCCAGAGCAGCTACACTAGACCCCTAAAGGTGGAGACGCCTGGGGTGGCAAGCTCACTAGTCTTCTCCCGCGGGGTACTGTAACCTAATTCCTAAAGCATCGACTTTCTAAGCTCCCCGTGCTCACCGTGTCCCTCCCTGACTTCTGGCACCCTTGGCTCTTGCTCCCCTAGTATCAGAAGAGTCAAAGAGAAAGCCAGATGCCTTTAAGTCCCCATAAGAAGGAGGCAAAAGCCTCTAAAGTTTGGAAAACTTTCTTAAGGGCTGGAGATGGGGACAAGGGATGCTACTAGGAGAAAGGGGAAGCTCACCTGTTGACCGAGGGACGAAAGTTTGACTGCCTCCCCCCACCCCACCCCACCCCCGGCCCCACTCCCAGATCCCTTCCCCGCCCAGCCCGGCCTTATCGCCAGGCCCAATGCTCACCTTGAGCCCTCGGATCTCGCCGAGATGCAGCTGCAGGCGGCGGTTGACCTCCCGAATGAGGTTGCTGTGGTCCAGCATCGCGCTCACCTTCTCGGCCTCCGCGCGCCGCAGGCTGCGGATCAGCTCCTCCTTGCTCCACTGCAGCAGCTCTTCGTCCGTCACTTTAGACAAATCCTCCACGCCCGGGGCTGCCGATACGCCCGCTGGAGCCGAGGGACAACTTTCCGCCGCCGGCGCCGCGCCTCCAGTCGCCTTCGACATGGTATCCGCGCGGCGGCAGGTGCGAGTGGGTGGAAGAGGCGAAGTGACTGGCTAAGGCGCGGGCGCGGCTGGGCGGCCTCCGCCCACACCCCTGTGCGCTCCGAGTGTCAGCAGCACCGCCCGGGGACCGATGAGTGGAGACGGCAGGGATCGCGCTGCGCGGCCATCCTACCTCGCCATCCGCGCGCGCGCACCTGCCGAATCCCGGGGCCCGACAGCCAGCCGCGGGTGGCTGCAGTGGTCCATCCCAACTCCACTCAAGTCCATGGTGAAGGGCGCCGGGGAGCGGGAGCGGGCGGGGACACCCAGAGGACTCTGCCTCGGTCCCCTGCCCTCTCCTCCGCCCAGATCGAGACAGTCGCCACCCACCACCACCACCGCTCTCTGTCACACGCACGCACACGCCCTTCTCTCCTCCTTGCTCAGCCCAGGACTCCGCTGCTCTCCTAGCTGCCCAGGGCTTGCTGAGCGCCCGGCCTTCCCAGGAAGACTCTAGCACGCCGCGCCGCTGCCCTTCCCGGAAGGCTCGGCGCCGCCGGCTGGCTGTAGTCCTCCTTCGGCTGATCCTAAACTGTTCTGAGAAGCCTTGGGTTTTCAGAGCCCACCGGAAGAGGGGGGAGGGTTGGGGAGCGGCAGGGGGAGGAGGCTGGCGCCCCGGGCGCCAGCATCCCGCAGCGCCTCAGGCAAGGGGTAGAAGCGGCTGCCACTCAGGCTGCTTCCCGGGACCCTGAGCATTCGATGTTCTACAGCCAGGGATGGATGGGGGCGCGGCTCTAAGAGCGCAGGGATGCGGGTGGGGCCAGAGTCGAGAGCAGGTGCGGAGCAGGAGTCGCCAGGGCCTTTCGAGGCTCGAGCGCGCCACCAAGTGACTGAAGGTGGTCCCCTCCCTTCCATCTCTGCAAGCCAGACTAGTTACCAGGCAGGAGAGACAGCCTGCTGACCAAAATGAGAGACATTCAGTACTTGGAAGGATTGGAGATGCAGAAAACACGAGAACAAGACCTATGGGATAACTAGCTAGATACACTTCGCGGTACTGGAAAAGAGGGAAAAAGCCTGTACCGAGGTCACAAAATCCTGAAGCTCAGAAAAGCAGCTGCTGAACCTAGTTCTTTGGGAACATCCACCCCACCCCCAGGCCTTTGTTTTCTCTAAAAACTCACCATCTTATGAAGAAGGGGGAAGTACTGAGCCTTTTAAATTTTCATTTGAGAAACATCAAGGCCTTTAGAAAATAAAATAACTTCTGCTTCTTCTGGGACCTGGATTTAAGGTCTGCACACCCCCTGCCTCAGCAAAGCAAGGCTCTCCCACAGAGGAGCTGAAATACCAACAAATACCAATGGATCTTTCCTCTCCTCTGTGCTGCAGGCCGCAGCAGGCTGGGCTGGCCTTTGATGGTCTTATCCAGAAGGAAATTCTTTGGATTCTATGCATGGGCTAGCCTCTGGTTAAGTAGAGTGCAACCCTCTTTGAGCTGAAAATAACCTATTTTCCTAAAGGTCCTGCACAAGGCCCTGACAACGTCATTTCTGGGAAGCTGACAGGACTGGAAATTTACAAAATCATACACCCTATCCCACCCCAGGCTTCCCTCACCATGAGGATTTCAATCACTGTCCCACCAGCGAGGCACTGTGTGTCCTCTTTAAAGCTGCCACCTAGTAAAAGATGATGAGTTAGGGACTGAGACTTTTGCTTTCTAGATAGCAATGGAAGGCCGTACTGCTGCCCCCTGACCAAGACATCTTCCTGTCCCCAACCCCCACCCATCATGTAACTGACTTTCCAAAGGCTTCTATATCTGAGCCCTTGACCTTCCTTCTCACAGCATGTACTTCCTCCAACATTCTCTCACACACTGGGATCTAACTCTCCTCCCCATCAACTTTTGGTCAGATTTACAACCCAGAAATCTTTCTTGGGACATGGAGGCACTGTAATAAACCGAGAAGGTGGCTCCCCTCTCCTGTTTGCAGAGGGAAGGAGCTTGACTTGTCAGTCAGCATTCTTAGACAGAGACCAAGCCTCAGCTAGTCCTCCAGCACTTCCGACTGCTCACCTTGGTCCACAACCATCCCACCCTTTCATTTCAGGTAACTTCTCCAGTCTCTCCCCGTTGTGATGGTCTTGACTACATCCCATGCAATTTTCTTGATACTTTCCTGTCTCTCAAATAAATGCACAGAAGGTCTTCAAGACAGTGCTTCAGACCAGTTTGGGGATGGGAAGAGAAAATGGAAGATGGAGAATTCTGAGTCTTGCTACTTGTTCTTAAATGAACCATCTGGAGTTACTGGCACTTAGGCCATCATAGGGATGGAGCGTTTAAGTGCTGTCATTGGGGACTCTGAAGTCAAGCCCACTGATCACAGTGCCCAGGGGCAGCTTCTTGTCTGGGCCTTGGAACCACCATGATACTTATCCCCGGACAACAGCTTACTCCTCAGACTTATCTTGTGTCCTTTCTGCTCCTTTGCCATGCATTCATCCTTTGTAGTCCCCTTCTTGAGGTACACTTTCAGCATATCCCACTTCTACTACTGACCCCTAATCTTAGACTTCACAGGCTCCAGAACTGTGGGAAAGAAAGGTCTAATGTCTGTAAGTCACCCAATAGTAGGCCAGCTAAGAAACTGTGTTTTCCCTCTGTGAACCCCTAACTCCTTAAAGACAAGATCCACTTCCTAACTGACTTTAAAAGGAGAAAAGAATGAGGTTGAAGGGAACAAGCATTCCAGGGACTTTTCTTTGTCTGGGTTCTTTTAGTCTCTCTGTTTGGATTGTCTTACAACCCACAACATATGCACAAGCCCTCTTAATTTTGAAAATATTAATTACTGTTAAGTAATTAATTATTCATACTGTTTAGTAATTAATTAATTGTTCTGTGGGGGAAGTTGGAGAAGTGGTAAACAGTTGGAACCTTTTCAAAATTTTTTAAAATTAGGATAAAATGTGACTATAATGATTTAGCCTCAAATTTCTGCAAAATGCCTTCAGTTGACAGGATTTTTGCTAATGATACCAGACAAAAGCAATCTGCATGGTAAGACAGAATAGACCTCACTTTATCTGTGTTGAGCCCAGAAGTACAGGCAACTATAGAAACATTCTGTCTTGTTTCACCAAGAGTCAATTTCCCAGGAAACATGCAAAACTCAGCACAAATGCATTACTGTTCACCTTTGACACCCAATTGAGTCCAGAATTATGCCCTCTGTGCCCGATGGACTTGCTAAGACTATGAGCCAAAATATCCCCCATCTTCCCACCGTTCTTCTTGCTAGATATGGTCACAATGATGCAAAAAGAAATACACCCTCCCATCCTTAGTCTCAACCAATCTGGGAAGAGAGAGTCTGAGATGGTATCACAGTATCTCAGGGGACAAGGAGGAGGCAGTGGGACCACAGAAGCAGGGTCTGGAGCCTTGCAGTCTCCTCCAGTCTCTGTAGCAGCCACTGGAAGCTGGGAGAGTCAGAAACAGATATTGCTGGGGCCTTTCAGAGGAACACAGTCCCCTGATACACCCATTTCAACTCTCTGAGATTCGTTTCAGATTTCTGCCTTTCTATGAAAGACTGCATTTCTGTTATTTTAAGGCAGTAGGTTTGTAGCCTCTACAGGAAGCCAGTAGAATACCACCTAAAACAAGGCATGCTTTAGTTGCTGCTGTCTTCCTGGCTCTATGGCTGGTGAATAACTACTGGTCCCACCCAGCCCCCTCCTTTTCGGAGGGCAAGGATTTCATTCATCAGTGAATTCTCTACCACACCTGGCCAGTAAAGTGTTTGTTGTAGAAGCTCAGTAAAAGTTGTTCAAATGTGTCTGCAGCTCAGTCCCTGGGGTGCCTGTGCTCTGATGTGCACACAAGAAAAGCACAAAAGGAGGAAGGCTTCCTGAAGGGATCTCCATATGGGAAACAACAGATCACACACAACACCACAGCCACTGCAGGCTCCATCACGTGGAACATTTCTGAGAATCCATAACCTCGGGGACAGAGAAAAGAGAGTGCTAAATGCAAGGCCTACCTATCAGGGCTGACTTGCAAGGCAAAATCCCTGCAGAACTCATCCACTGCTGCTTGTCCTCAACCCTGAGCCATCACATCTGGAAGAGTGCAGTCCCTCGGTTCATGTCTTACAAGTGAAAACACCACACCTCGTCACACATTGTGTGAGATCTGTTTTGTTTTGTCTTGTATACGGAAGTCACAGTGGATCAGGCAGTTTAGGAAGGAAGTCTGTTCTCTCTTTCTCCAACAGTCCAGGCTCTGACAGCTGTGGTATCAACCAAGATGTTTGTGTCAAGTTCCCCTCACCCCGAAAAATTCAGTGTGTTAAATAGGAGACTAAAAATGGAGTCCTTCTCAGTGCCCTTCAGAACAGACTCAGCCCTGCTTCAAAGTGTCACAGCCACACTGTGACTGGAGAAGTGCTTTCTCAACAATGAATGCACAGTCTTAGTGATCACCTACAGGATGCGTTACTAGCTCATTTTCAGAGAAGGAGTCTGAGGCTCAGGCCAAACTCTTGCAGCTGGTAATGGAGTTGCTTCTGACGTCCACATTTGCTAGAAAAGGGAGAAAAGGTTTGAGAGCCCCCAAGTAGGCAGCCTGAGGTCCTCTGTGGTGAATTCAATGAGACAGAGTTTGGGCATTATTGAAAGAGCAAATGACAAAATAAAGTAAATGAAAATTTAAAAAGCAATAAAAAATAAAACTTTGGGGCATTAGTGAAAAGGCAAATAAAAAAAACGAGAACAGGCTTTGAGGATAGCAGAAGGTGAGTCTCTAGACTTTGCCACCTAGTAAAGAGTCCTAGTTGTAGAATAATGCACCAGAAAGGGAGTAGTGGCTTGTCTCTTTGGTTTCTCTAGGACTATTGGAAGTTTCTAAACCTAGTGATATGCCCATCAGAGAGAGATGTTGACACATGAAGCTCCCTGCTTCTGCACTACCATGCTGCTGGCTGGTTCATTTGTCTTGAAGTCTCAACTTCACAGCACCAAAACAGACAACATCGCCAACCAGCACCACTGAAAATGGATCCCCTCATCTTGAATCTAATGGCCAAAACAGTGAGCAAAAGCTCTCTTAAATACTCTCAGTTATAGATGAGGAATGGTGTTGGAAATGACAGCCCCAGGCACCCTGAGATCATACCAGCGGGACAGTGGAAAGGGACTAAAAGACCAGAGAGGGAAACTTCATTTTGTCTTTACAAGGTCTCCCAAGCCCCACGGGCCAGCAACACTGGGTAATCAGGCTCTCCACCTGTATCTCAGGATTATTGAAGAGGCATCTGTCCTTTAACAGGGCCCCAGGTGATTTGTGAGCACACCAGAGTCAGGCACTAACACAAACCAGAGTCAAATAGAAGCCAATAGTGAACTAGAGGAAAATCCCTTACAATCTAAGGTGTTCCTCTCTTAGAGGAAATCCTTCTGTAGAGTGCTCAAGCTTCTATCACATCCAAGAGTATATGAGCTGGAAAGTAAGGCTCGCCTTGCTTTCATTTGTCAAAGAGAGTGAAAGCTCACTTGAGACCTAAGAATAGCTTCTTCCTGTCCCTAATAGGCCACAGCTTTGCGACCTAGAGCTGAACCTTTCAGTAAGCAGTAATTTGTCAGGGAAGATAATTCTGAAGTAGTTTTTGAGATCTGTTTCTGTCATTTTCTTTTAAATATTCTCCTCCTAGAATGTTTACTAACCCTCCTCCAGTTATGTGTGAATGTGAGGCTTACCATTGCTTAGACAACTGTTCAAGAATCTGTTACTAGTGCTTGTAAATATAATGTGCTGGTTCTCCAATTCCTCTTATTTCTGGTTCAAAGTGTAGATGACTATGTTGCTTTAATTTGCATGCAGTGCCCCAGAAGGAAGCTTATGTAAAAAAGTTCAAGGAATCATAAAGGCAAGCAGAGTAGTGGGAAGCACAACCAAACTAACACATGGGTTCTCCAGGTGACTTCCATCTTCTCCGTGGGACACACAGAATTCTCAATTACATCATACATTCTTGCTATTTGTTCACTACTGGCTGAGGGTAAGCACCTTAGGTACTGCAAACAAAACTTCTCATTTGGCCTGTTACAGAGGTCTCTGTAATACCATGGCGGCCTGAGTAAAGTTTGAGTACTCATTTTAGTAAATCACTGAATAAAATGGCCACATTTTACATGTGTCGTGTGTGTGTGTGTGTGTGTGTGTGTGTGTGTGTGTGTGTGTGTGTGTAAATCTATACTTGATATGTGTCCATGTGCTATCAGGGTGCATTTGAAAGTGTATGGATTCTCATCTGTAGAGCTATTAGAATAGACAAGGCCTCAGACAATGACCGCAGGAAACTACACTAGCATATGTAATGATAGGCCCATTATCTCATTACAAAAGACATAAACTCCATACCATCCAGATTCCCAATGTTGGTGCTTTAAGAAAAGTATGTTCCTGAGAAGATCATCCCATATTTTCTAACAACTTAGACCAGAGGATTTCAGTAAAATCTGAAATTGTGTGGAACTAAGATAGCAAGCTACTAGAAGCCCAGAGTACAGCTTAACTAGGACAGAAAACTGACCTCCAGTTACAACTAGGCCATGGCATCTCCTTTCTAGCTCTGGTTTCTATACCTTTAAAATGAAAAGAGCAGTAAGAATCAGGTCTTCTGTCAAAATATGAAGGGAATATGTTCCTAAATTATAGTATGTGACTAAACATGTGAAGTTTGAGTATTTGATGGATATTATTCATCCCTACTTTGCTACTCTCCAACCAACAAAGTACCCTCTAAAGATTCATCACTCATCCAGTCAAGGAACTAAGGTCCTGTTTGCTTCTGTCCCTCTAGAGTTGCAAGATTGACTAAGCAGAGTTTCACCCCACAGCCAACCCCTAAGCTACATTGAAATAAAGGGGAACATGAGTTTTCAGCTGTTTCCACCAATCTTTCCATACCCATGCCCAAATCAACTCTGAAGTCCTGGTTAATCCATAAGGGAAGCTTTGTATGAGTAGCAATAGCTACACCTTTCTGCAATGATATGTCCAGCTATGTGTTACTCTGGGTTTTCCTGATAAACAAAACCAGGTAGACAGGCCTACAGGTGGATGGCTGGATGGATGAGTGGATGGACAGATGGATGGATGTATATATACAGAACGTACAGACATTGATTTATTATAGAATATAATTAAAGAGGCTAAGAAGACCCAAGAGCTGAGCCTGATTGCTAGAGAGCCAACAGTATTGACTTATGTGACACTGAAGATCTGGGAACCAGGAGAACAACAGTGTGGGTTATAGTCTGAGTCCAAGTGTGAAATCAAAAATCTACCCCAGCTTGAAGACAGACAGAGAATTCTTCCTCATTCTACCTTTATTTTGCTAGGACCTCAATGGATTAGATTAGCTCTATTTGCAGTGGGGAGTGCATTGCCTTACTCAATCTACTGCACAGATGTTAACCTTGTCCAGAAATGTCTTGAAGACTTGCCCAGAAGAGTTTTAATCAATTATTCACATTAAAATGGCCCAGTCAGGTATGGTGAGCCATAAGCCGCATTCCAAGCTCCATCTTCCCCCAAGCTGGGTACCCTAGTAGAAAAACCTCAGCCTACTAAATCACGCAGTAGCTCTTCCTATGGCCTACCTTATATCTGCTCTAAGTACTGCCCATCTGTTTTAGAATTGGTACTTATAGTCTTGCCTCCATAGGTCTCCAATCCTTCGATCCTCCCTCACTTCTATTAGTTTCTGAACTGATCATTGCTTTAGGTGACATCTAATACCCCAACAAAGGGTAGACCACTTTATAAGCTGCTGGAATGAAGCATCATTTTAGTGTTTTATTATTATTGTTTGTTTGTTTGTTTGTTTTTAACATGGGGTTCTTCCCAGAAAAGCATCTGAGTTAAATGAAGTACATATGGAAAGAATACAATGCTGAACTTTCCCTTTCAGTGAAAACACACACACACAAATTTCCTCAACTGGCAAGTCTGTGAAAAATGTTCACCTGAGCTAGAAATAAGAGAACAGAGAAAATAAACAAAATCAAAAAAATCAGGAAAGGAAAAATGAGAGTTCACAAGGCCAGGAATGATATAAACAAATAGGGAAATAAACAGAAATAAAAACTGAGTAAGCATTCTGTGAGCTCTGAGTCCTAGAAATGGTGCTGGGGCAAGAGCACAACAGAAGGAATGAGTCATTGTTTACCAGCGCAGACAGGGTACTCTCAGTTCAACACATGTGTGACAACTAGCAGTGGAATGTCCCAAGCCTAAGAACACTATGCAGCTGGCATCAGAAAACAGCCAATCAACATGTTTTTGTCTCTTCTACAAATGGAGAAGGGAGAGGGGTGCACATGAAGTCTCCATGTGATTTCACAGGTACTGTACACAAATGTTAACACCACAAATGGAGGGAGTAGACAGCGGTGCCATGAGACTGAGAAGAGAAATGCCTCAGATATTGGCCAAGAAATATAAACAACGCAGCCAGGGAAAGCTGGGGATAGAGAGCTCTTGCTATGGTAACAGGCTGAAAAGCTAAATGTGACTCTGCAGTGGAAATGTATTTTTTTTATTCCAAAAAGATAAACAGATCAACCTAACAGAGAAGAGGAAAGGAAGAGGGAGAGAGAGGGAGGGGTGATAAATAATACTAAGAATGTTTGAAAAAGCCATAGGGAAACCTATATTCTATAAGATTACTTTAAAATATACATATAATAAATACATATGTACACAGATATAGTTTAAATGGAGCTACTCCACATGGAGAATAATGCTCTCCCAAGAGCCAGAGACTACGTGACAGAAATCCCAATACCAGCAATCGATACTTCCCTTTGAGTTGTCAGGAGGTCCAAGAAACCCCTAATAATCAAGGCTATTGTTCTTGGTTGCCTGCCAAATCTGTTGCTGAAGACACCACACAGGTCCATTACAAAATTGGAATGATCAAGCTGGTGCTGACCTGGAAACCTCCTTCCTGAGCACCAGCTCTCCTAGTGTCAGAAGTGTTATGCAAGCTGCCGAGGAAGAAGTTATCATCAGTCCTTCCAAATTGTAAACTGAGCACAACAATGACCAGCATGGCAAGATACCCCAAGTGTGCAATGAAGGCACTGATATGTTGGGAGTAACTAACAACTGCCTAATTTTACTTAAAGGGAAGTTAATAGGAAAGAACCCATGGCTGGAAAGGTCATAAACCTTGGAAGAAAACCTATTACTGCCATTTTGTTAAGTTAATATAGTGTCCAAGTACCTTCTAAATACTTCTCCTCATACACAAAGTGCAGCTATTCCCCCTCATAAAAAAAATTGATAACCAACAGATCAAGGCCATTACAGACACAACTGGCTAAAGGGCAGAGAATAAGTGACTGTGGAGGGCTGAGCCCACTGGATCATCTACAACATATCTCCTATACTTAAGGTTCAGGGACCACCATGAAGGCAGGACAGACAGATTTTAAGAGCCAGAGGACCAGGATGACTACTGAAAGATGCTCTCTTCTAGACATGACAAGGAAGCTGTCAGCCATGATCTCTCAACAATACATGCTAGCACATGACCTGCACAAAAACAGTCATGCCAACATGGCTGGGAAAAAAGTTCACAAGGCCCCACCTCTAGATGAAGAGCTATAAGCAGTCAATGGCTGCTAAGGGAGTGTTCTTCAGGGACAAGTCTCATGATAGGTCACCCAGGCCTAAGTAGACAGTCCTAAATACATATACATATGAGCAACACTAATTGGACTTTGTAAGATGTATATGTGTACATATGTATACATATAATCACAACAATAATAATCTCAGAAGAGGTCATAAATTCAAAAGAGGTCACAAATTCAAGAGGGTCATGGGAAGAGTTGGGGGAAGGAAAGGGACTCAAACAGATGTAAATACAGTGTACTTTCTCATAGAATTCTCAAAAATTGAAAAAAACTTAAAGGATAAGCACAAATTGCCTTATATTAAAATATACTTCTGAGCTCATCCCTAACATCTGAAAACCTGGAAATGAGTTCTAGGCACAAGGAGACAGGCTCTTAGAGACAGGTGGTTATAAGTCCTTTATTTCACACGGAGTGTCAAACTCTGACCATTGATGGCATAAGAGAGCTCTCATGTACCAGTGTAGTTGTTGAAAAATCAATACCAATTCCTGGAGAAACTCAGCTTAATCTCAGTGGCTGGGAAAGTGAGATGCAAAGTAGCCTGTTCACACAACACCTGGGCTTCCAAGGGCCTCTAGTATTTAACTCTCCACTTAGTGAAACTGGACCTGGTCAGGATCTTCTATTATAACAGAAACAAAAGAATGTGTATGTATTGTGCAAGGAGATTTATTGGACTGGATTGTACAGCATGGGTGGACGAGTGCAGTGATGACAGGCACTACTGCTCAGCAAAGAAAACGGCCTACCTAGACTTCTCTTCACCAGGATTTACAGCCCAATGGAAGTTGCTGCTTCATTGAGGACAGATCTTTCCTCACCAGTCATTGTCTTACATGTCAATCCTCTCTGGAAACACCCCCAAAGACACACAGAAGTGTGGTTTTTCAGTCTCAGATATCTGTTAATGTGGTGAAGTTGACCACCAAGACCAAACATTACAGACGGCTTCTCATCAGTCTGCTTGTAAAGTGCACGGTCTGCTCTCCCTGCACAGCACAGCATGCATGTTCAGTGGGCTTCCCAAAGCTAACCTATCCAAATCTGAGTTCCCTCTCATCTTTGATCTCCCATGACCTAGGCCGTTTAGCACTCTCTCGTGCTCCACATCCGCTTTAACCCAAGGGCCGTGGTCTTTTCTCTTGTCTCCCCTCTACTTTGCATGCTGAGCAGCCTCAGATGCTCCCCTTAGGTTTTGAGATCTCAACTTGAACATCTCAATAAGAGTTTCTCATGATCTTGACCCTCTCTCAGCATATTAAAAGAGGAGAGGAGTGGTTTCAATACACACAGGTCCAGGATGAAAGGCTGCCTCCCATTCTATGTATTGAAGCTGTGCAATCTGTATCAGTCCCATTAATGTCTCATTTTTGGTGTTGTTATTAAGCCAGTTTTTCAATGATATGATATGAATCATTATGCTAATCATTACTATGGCAAACATTGTATACACTCCAGGAAGGTCAAATATGTCTTGTAAAATTTCATCCATAGTATAAGCAAAGAAGTTTTTAAATTCCTGAATAGTTATATTATCCGCCATTTTATGAGAAATATTTTAAATTTGTAAAGGTAAAAATTTCATTTATTTATTTATTTATTTATTTATTTATTTATTTATTTACTTACTTACTTACTTACTTACTTACTTACTTACTTACTTACTTATTCACTCATTCATCAGTTTGAGGTATAAATTTATTGAATAATTTTATCTCAGATAAGCTCCTGGAGAGATTGTCCTGAGTGTCTAGATGTTCTAGAGGTAATTTACCATGTTGGGCAAATTTTGGGTGTAGTAGCGATGTTCGGCCAGCAGGTGTCGGAGGTATAGCCCTAAAGCGGGTCCTGAAGCTCTGTTCCAAAGATGTTGACCTGTATAGGCTTAAACAGCTACAAAGAACAGGTTTAATAACGAGGGAGCTGCCCGTTGGCACTCTCTGGCGTCTGTGGGCCCAGGCTGTCTCACCCACTGCGCTAGTGCACAGCTGTGACCATGAAAAGGCATGCAGTTAGTTGCTGGTGTCTGGGACCACGGAACCAGCATTATACAGCCGGCATCGCGCAGTCTTGCGCAGAGAGGGTCGGGGGAGGTCAAGTCTGTCCAACCCCTTGGCCGGCTACTGAGCGACAAGGGGCGAGTGGGCGTGCAGGTGCGCGGGCTGGGCCAGCTCTCAGCATCAATCCCTGGTGAGGAATGTGCAGCGGCAGCGACGCCGGGCACTGTTCCGGGGAGTGCCCTAGAGAGCTCTGGTAACCTGCGGCACGCAGGCACTCGGCGGTAGCTCAAAATGGGGAGTACAAATCTTCCACGGGCGCGGCTGATTGCTGGCAAGGAAGAGATCTCGTGCTAGCTAGCTCTGGGCTGTGGAACAATGTGGAACATAGACGCAGGTCGGGAGACTCCAGGCCTGGGAACGTAGGGGCGGTTCAGGAGGAACCCGGTCTCCGTGGGTAGAATCTGAGCTGCCTTCAGCTCCAGCAGGCAACAGATCACCCGGGCTGCCCATGAGTGGCACACAGAGCAAATGCGCAAATGTGGTGAGATACATCAGGCACCCTAAGATGTGAGGGGAATCCAGCAGCTTACGGATACTATCTCCACACCAGCGAGGTGGGCAGAAGGGAACTGCTATGCTCTGACCAAACCTATGGAAGCCTTGGGCAGGATGTGAGCTGGGGGGGGGGGGGGGGGGGTAAGGGGGTGAGGGGGGAGTGGGGGGTGTAAAAAGACTAGCCCATGTGAAAGTTTCTCCACATGGATAAGGGCCATGGATGGCCCACCCATGTTGGGTGCCAGATAAAGCAAAAAAACCACGGAGTCTGCTTAAAGGGCAAAGGGATTTATAAGGAAAAATAAAAAATAAAAACAACAACAACAACAACAAAAAACCTCACAAGACAAAACAGGAATTGTCACAGGGTCCGGAAAAAGATGAGGCATAAACCCACTCTGTTCTTCCACACCTGAGACTGTCCCAACATCCAAGTCCCAGGAGGGAACGAAGAGAAAGATGCATATATGTATCTCAGGTCTTAAGGGGTAGCCAAGAGGCCATGCCCCAGGGGCATATATTTCAAGGTCATAGGCAGGTAGAGCAGTTACCTGCTATGTCTCTAGGGCTGTGCTTCAGGGTCACAGAACAAGTATCCACTACACCTTTCCTTTGTGGCAGATCATTTAAAATTTTGGTAAAAGCATCAATGACAAGACACCAATATAGGATCTAACTTCAGAGCAAGAAGCCAGGCTAATAAGCCTTCCTTCTATACCCCACACAGCTTCTATTTGGGGAGGAGGTTTCTAGGACAGTCCTTCCTTGCCACAATTTCAAAAAGCCCATGTATAGTCAACTTTCTTCAGTAAAATATAAGATAAACACACCATCTTGTGTAATTTAGATCATTCTGTGTTAGGCCCTACTGCAGTGAATGTGCTGAGTAAGGAGTTGTATTGTTTAGGAAATAAAGACAAGAACCATTAGTTTACTCCAAACCCGACTTTTCTCAAGTTGACTGGATGCTGAGCAAATCCACTGATGGTGTAGAGGGCTGATTATCTTGTTCTCATCCAGGCTATCTTAATCTCTTCTTTATCAAAATGACAAGCAAAACAATTTTAACACTGTGATATTGATATTGAAGGTATATAGAAAGGGCACTTTCAAATTACACAGAGAAATGTAAAAAGATACATCTTCCTGTAAAGTGGCATTTATTCAAAGCCACTACAATATAATAGCCTGAAAACCCAAACTTATGAATCATCATAAGAAAAATAATTTATACACAATTATATTTATTCTAAATTGTATTTAAGACATAAATATTACTTGAAATAGAAAACTGATAATAGCACTGGTCACTCCTGCCAGAAGACCAGGAGGCTACCTGAGGGACTTCCACATTCTCTCTGTTAACCCAGAACCAATCCTCCTGGTCACCCCCAATGCTGCAACAGAATACCAGCTGCAGCTTCCCCTTCCCTCTGTCCACATCTCCTGTGGACCCCTAGGACCATCTCCCCCTGGTCTTCCCTTCCCCCAGCCTCTAACACCAGAAAGCTTTCCCATGAACACATCAGCTGGGAAAGCCAGTAAAATAGGCAACACTCAATCAACACACTCTCTAAAAACCCAGAAAGGAAACAGAAACCAAGGAACAAAACAGCTACCCAACAAAGACAAACCCAGACATCAGAACCTAAACCTATAATCACCCCAATTCCAGATACCTAGACACCAGTGTAATAACATAATCAATAACATCCAGGGCAATATGTTTCCACCATAGCCCAGCTATCATCCTACAGCAAGCCCTGAATATTCTAACATACTTGAATCACACACACAAAAAAAAGACCTTAAAGCCAACTATATGAAGATGGTAGAGGTCCTTAAAGGGGAAGTGAATAAATCCCTTTAAAAAAAAAAAAAAAGCCAGGAAACCACAAGCAAATAGTTGAAGGAAACAAAACTGTTTAAGACCTTAAAATGGTAATAGAAGCAATAAAGAAAATATAAACTGAGGGACTCCTACAAATGAAAAATGTAATGCAAACAGGAACTACAGAGGCAAGCTTCACAAAAAGAATACAAGTGATGGAAAAGGTAATCATAGGCATTGAAAATACAATAGAAGATAGATATATCAGTCAAAAGAAAAGGTTAAATAAGAAGATTTCCTGACACAAAACATACAGGAAATCTGGGACATTATGAAAAGACCAAACCTATGAATAATAGGAACAGAGGAAAAAGAATAATACCAGTTCAAAGACCCAGAACATATTTTCAACAAAATGATGGGAGAAAATTTTCCTAACCTAAAGAAGTTGATGCCTATCAAGGTACAAGAAGCATAGGGAAAACCAAATAGGTGGAACCAGAAAAGAAATTCCCATCAGCACATAATAATCAAAACACGGGGCTGGAGAGATGGCTCAGAGGTTAAGAGCACTGACTGCTCTTCCAGAGGTCCTGAGTTCAATTCCCAGCAACCACATGGTGGCTCACAACCATCTGTAATGAGATCTGGTGCCCTCTTCTGGCCTGCAGTCATACATGCTGTATACATAATAAATAAATAAATCTTAAAAAAAAAATCAAAACACTATATATACAAACAAAAGAAAGAATATTAAGAGCTGCAAAGGAAAAAAAACAAGTAAAATTAATTAGAATAATTAGAGTTATACCTTACTCCTCAATGGAGATATTAAAAGCCATTAGGGCCTAGACATATGTGCTGCAGACTGTAAGAGACCACAGATGCCAGCCCAGACTAATTTCAGCAGAACTTTCAATCACCATAGATGGAGAAAATAAGAAATTTCATGATAAAGTCAAATTTAAACAATATCTACAAATATAGCCCTACAGAAGGTGCTAGAATAAAAAATCCAAACCAAGGAGGTTAAATACACCAATAAAAACACAGGAAAAAAAATGATCTCACACCAGCCAAACCAAAAGAAGGGACACACACACACACACACACACACACACACACACACACACACACTCGCACACCACCAACACCACCAAAACCAACAACACAATAACAAGAATTAACAATCCTTAGTCACTGATATCTCTCAATATCAGTGGACTCAATTCCTCCAATAAAAGGACACAGATCAACAGAATGGATTTGAAAACAGGACCCATCCATCTGCTGTGTACAAGAAACACACCTCAACATCAAGGATAGACATAACCTCAATAAAGTGTTGGAAAACATATTCCAAGCAAATGGACCTAAGAAGCAAGCTGGTGTAGGCATTTTAACAACTTAAAAAACTAGACTTCAAACCAAAATTAGTCAAAAGAGATGGAGAAAGACACTGCATATTTATCAAAGGAAAAATCCACCAAGATGACATTTTAATTCTCAACATCGATTCCTCAAACACAGGGACACCCACTACTACAACTTCAATCATATAAGAGGCTCACACACTGATAGTAGAAGACTTCAATATCCCATTCTCACCAATGGACATGTCATCGAAACAAAATCAAAACAGAGAAATGCCAGAGCTAATTGACATTATAAAACAAATGAACCTAACAGATATTTTCAGAACATTCCACCCAAACACAAAAGAGTATAACTTCTTCTCTACACCTCATGAAACTTTCTACAAAGTTGACCACATACTTGGACAAAAATAAAGTCTCAATAGATATAAGAAAATTGAAATAACTCCCTGCATCTTATTAGACCAGTATAGACTAAAGCTGGTTTTCAACAACAACAGAAACAACAGCAAGCTTACAAACTCATGAAAACTGATCAACTCTCTACTGAATAAAAAATGGGTCAGGACAGGAATAAAGAAATTAAAGACTTTCTAAGCTCAATGAAAATGAACACGCAGCATACTGAACTTATAGGACTCAATGAAAGTGGTACTAAATAGAAAAGTTCATGGCATTAATTGCCTACATAAAATAATTGGAGCGATCTAATACTAGCAACTTAACAGCATACCTGAAAGCTCTAGAACAAAAAGAAATAAGCACACTCAAGGAGAGTAGACAGCAAGTGATATTCAAAATGAAGTCTGAAATCAACAAAATAGAAACAAAGAAGCAATGAAATGAAGAGTTGGTTCAGTTCATTGAGAAAAATCAACAAGATAGACAAACCCTTATACAAACCAACTACAAGACAAAGAAAGAATATCCAAATTAATAATATCAGAAACAAAAAGGTGACTCCAAGGAAATCCAGAGAATCATAAGGACATACTTTAAAAACCTGGACTGCACCTAACTAGAAAATCTAAAAGAAATGGAAAATTTTCTCAATAGGTACCACTTACCAAAATTAAATCAAGATCAGATAACAATTTAAATAGACCTATAGCTCCTGGTGAAATAGTAGTCTTTAAAAGTCGCCCAAGAAAAAAGAAAAAAGAAAAAGAAAAAAAAAAAAAGCCCAGGGATAGATGGTTTTAATGCAGAATTCTACCAGACTTTCAAAGAAGAGTGCTATGGGATGTATGCTGTGAATATGGGTTGCTCTGATTGGTTGATAAATAAACCTGTTTGGCCAGTGGTGAGGCAGAATAAGATTAGGTGCTACACTCAAATGGAAGGGACAGAAGAGGAAGAAAAAGGTAGGGGAGAAGCTGTGAGCCACTAGCAGGAGGAGCAAGATGTGAAAGTACGAGTAAGCCACAAAACCACATGGCAAGACATAGAATAATAGGAATGGGTTGAATAAAGTTATAGAGCTACTTAATAATGTGCCTGAGCCATAGATCATACAGTTTGTAATTAATATTAAGCCTCTGAGTGATTATGTAATAAGCTGCTGCAGGACTGCAGGGCCAGATGAGACCAGAAAAACTTCTGTCTACATTTGATGCCCAGACATGGTAGCAAGAATTTCCACCCAAAACCTGAGAAAGCTTTTTAAAAAAGATTTTAAAATGGAGCTAAAAATAGCATCTTTGTTGTGTCTCTCAGGCAAGCCATAATAAGAGACACTGTGACATGTGGGCTTAAGCTACAGTATGACAGGTTAACAGCCTGTGGGCTTGACTTGCATGGCAGATTCCCATTGTGGTTCACAGAGGTATCTCCAAGATGTGCAGTGCACTGCATGGTGAATTTAGCTTTTGCTAGTACAGACAAGAAGAAGAAGAAGAAGAAGAAGAAGAAGAAGAAGAAGAAGAAGAAGAAGAAGAAGAAGAAAAAGAAGAAGAAGAAGAAGAAGAAGAAGAAGAAGAAGAAGAAGAAGAAGAAGAAGAAGAAGAAGAAGAAGAAGAAGAAAAAGAAGAAGAAGAAGAAGAAGAAGAAGAAGAAGAAGAAGAAGAAGAAGAAGAAGAAGAAGAAGAAGAAGAAGAAGAAGAAGAAGAAGGTTTCTGGGCTACACGCTGCTGGAAGGAGGCATAGATTCACTGCTTCCCAGAGCTGGTGGTGAGCATGGCTCCTAGAGCTTGTGGTAAAAGTACCTCTGCAATGTTGAGAAGTGCAGGGGGTGGAGTCAACTGACACAGTCACCACGCAGCTTAACAATGTAAAGCTCTTCTGATCAGAGAAGGATTATAGATTCACAATAAGAAAGATTCAGATGGAATAAAACTCTCAACATTTTACAGTGTGTGTAAAATGTCTATAGGCTTGGAAGAGAGAGGAAAAAGAGTACAGGCAGTTACATAAAGAAATAGTTTTAAAAAATAAAGTCTTTAAAGAGAAAGTAAAAGTAATATAAAAGTTAAGCCATGTAAAGATGGAAATTACACAGAGAGTCTGGATTGTGTTGTCTTTGGGATTTTTAACTGGAGAGAGACATGTAATTGTAAAAACTGCTGAGTTAAACCAATATACATACATACATACATACATACATACATACATACATACATATAATGTATATATATGTATGTATGTATGTATATATTTAAGGTATCTCACTTCAAAATAAGGGTATGCTGCTTTGGGAAAGAAGGTTATGTTTTTGTTTTCACATGAAATTAAAAACTATGGATTCATTCAAAATTAAAGATGATCAGATTTGATCAAGGAAGACCCCTGAAATCCTGACTACAGACATAAAAACATAAACCTGAAAGAACTGCAAGACACGTGATATATATTTTACCTGCTCAAACACATAACAAGAAATTATCTTTGGCTGACTTGTGTGCAATGTATAGTCTGTACTTGTATTAATGCAGATGTGTATGTCACGTTTAAATTTTTATATATTTTGAAGATGAGGGAACCAGACACCAGTGGGGGAAAAAAAATGGCCCAGATGATCCAGCATCTCAAAATCCCTATTTGCATTTTCCTCTGAGTTCTGCATCCAAAGCAGGTTCAAGGATGCTGGCTGAGATGATCTAGCCTCAAAGACTACTCCAGTCAGAACTTGACCATAATCCTAAATTTTCTCAGGGTCCCCCAAAGATTACCAGTGCCCTCAATCAGCAAGAAGTAGCCTAGAAAACTACACCCACATCCCCCAAAATGGATTATGGATATTCATCTTTGTTTAGGGGGTTGGTTACAAATTATTGTTGGTCATAGTCAATCTCTTTCTAAATGAAAAAAGGGGGATATTATATAGAAATATATGCTATAGAAATGATAGGACAAAAGAGTAGATTATTGAATCTACTTTAATTCAAAAAACAATTAATCTTACATATTTTACACTAGTATGGATTTTAGTTTATTGATACAAATTTAAAGTTAATTTTGTTATACTGTATATATATTTCTACTCTTATTTAAGGTATTTATGTTTATGCAACTCATTTAAAATGATAATATATATAATTAAGAAATACAGATTAATAATTAGTCATCTATGATAATCAAACTTATAGTCATATTAGTTAAGTATTATAGGTATATATATTTCAATTAGGTAGGTAATCTTCAAAGACTTACAGAAAATAGCATTTAAAATGTTTTAAATATTTAGACTTTTCTGGACACTGAGACACGTCTGCTCCTGGCAGCACTAATTTCCTTCAAAAAGGAAAATGGACATCGAAGACACTCCATGTGGAGTTTATCTTCTTCTTGGCAAAATTAGCCAGTTGGGCAAGAAACTGCTCTTGCCTGGGCTACTTGACAGTATGTTGTATAAATTAGACACACAAGACCCATGGGAAAGTGACCACTGAACTTTGCCAAAACAAAGCAAGATTGTCCTTCAGGTTCCTGCTTCACAGAAGATACTCCAGACATTTTTCAAGACACAGAAGAAAACAACTGATGAACTTTGCCAATAGGCAAGACAATTCTTCAAATTTTCTGCTTCACTGAAAGCCTGCCAGAGACTCTAGGCCTGTAGGCTGAAGATGGATGCCCCAACATTGCAGAGGAACTTTGGATGACTATCCAGGCAGCCAGCTGCCTCTGTCATTTCTAGGATTTTGGAAATTGCTTACAATGCACTTACTGTTTACTTAGGTAATATTATATCCTTCTGAAGTCTTTGATGGAGTTCAAGACTAGGTAATTATAATTATAGTTTTCCTTAGTTATA